>NC_056562.1:34327603-34344785 GCF_013358625.1 Macadamia integrifolia
GGGAAAAAGAAGCCTAAAAGGCAGCGTGGTCCTTGCGCCCCATATACAGAAGGGTGAAAATGAAAGGTGGAATTCTCTCTCTTGTTGATGTTTTTGTGCACACTTTCTTGGCATTTGCATTGATGCCAGGCTACACCGCCTTTCAAGGAACCCTCACCTATAACTTTAGGGAAAGAATTCTCCAAGTAAGCAACAAAAGGAAAGAGAATTTTTTTCAATGTTCATGCAACCACTAAAACAACTATCATTTCCATTGGTGGATTTATCCTTTTTCTAATTCATTTGTTGGGAAGGGGACCAAATTCTCTCTCTCTCTCTCTCTCTCTCTCTCTCTCTCTCTCTCTCTCTCTCTCTCTCTCTCTCTCTCTCTCTCAATATAATTCTCAAATGACATATAAGTTGGCATATCATAACCTAAATCCAACAAATATTTTGTCCATATCATAACCTAATAATGTGTTGAGTTCTATACCAGTTTTTCTTCACATGTCCTTCTACTACTTTGAGAATTGTTTCACAAAAAAAAATCAATTCCTCAAACTTAAACTAATTGATAAGAAGAATTCCCAACCATATCTGCCATGTAGGTCATAAGGTCAAGATGGGCCAACTAACTTAACATGTCGCATATACATTTTAGGGAATCTCCCGACATATATTTAAATATGCTTAGATTCTCTAGACAAGTAGACCCTAAGATTCTTATACACACGTCAAATTTGAATGTAATCTAAATTGATAAAGTGCGAAAATAAAGAACAAAATTTCAAGATTATTACAAGAATGCAATTACATACATGAGATGGTTTGCCTACATATGATAGGTTATATTGTAAAATTTCAGCTTAAACAATTTTTGGCTGATTCATATCGATATCAATATTTGACTGATATGAATCAACAAATAGAGTAGGAATATGGTTTTCTTTTTTATGGAATATAATGTTTTGATTCAGAATATATCGATAAGAACTAAACCCATGTGCACAAGCGTAAAAATGAGAGAGGTATTTGATTGAATCTAAGTCTGAAATTTAGCACATAGATAATTCAAGCCATGCCTCCTCTATCCAACCATTGGAACAACCATGCAATCTGCCCATGTGGCAAAACAAGGATGCCTCTCAATCCTTAATCGAGAAAGTTTTCCCTCATCACATAGGCTATAAATGTATGTCCCCTATTTATCAATGGTCAAAATACCTTACTATTGTAGGATACCCGGGCAAGGTGAATCCTTGATCGATGGTGTGGGAAACTTGGGGCCAAAATTTTATTGAAAAAGCTTTGCCTAAAGGACCACCCAGTCCGAATCTTTACCGTGAATAAAGTTGGATGACATAAAGTATACTCAGGTATGGTCTATGTGCCAAACCTTATCATATGATCAGACAATGAATCACCATCACAGTCGGCAATGGGTGTGGGCCTATCTCTTGCTTTTTCATAGTCTTAGGGGCCCAACCAAAGAAGGGCTCTTAGGCCTTTGTGCCTTACCCATTTCCCACAGTAAAGGGCATCCTTAAGACGTAGGCTTCATAATGGAGGGGTAATGTGACAGATCCCAAAAGCCTCTTTCTTTTCCTCCTTGGATCCCTACCTGTAAGGCTGTAACCCATTTCCTACGGCTATGCATCATCCGTAGAGGATTCAAGCACGTCCATTAAGGGTACGGGCCGGTCTAAATCCGCTGATTTCAATCGTTTCAACCGGTTCAGGCTTAACTTTGGCATCCTCAAAGAACCGGATCAATCATTTGGGCAGGGTCTACTTCTATTGGTGTTGGATTCTTTGTTCATACATCACCATCAACCACTAATAACAACACTTGGGACTTTTTGCATCAACCAATCGAACGAGTGTTCTGATTGACTAAAAATAACCTATATAGGAAAATGAGAGACAAAAAATAATAATAACATATATTATTTATAAGAAAAAGAAGTTTGATAGGCAACATGGCCTTGCCTATACACAGGGGCAAAATGACTATCACATCTCCTATGAAAAGTAAAGTTTCACTATTATTGATGTTTTTATGTACACTCCAATTGACCATCGTGCTAACATCGGGACCACGCTACCTTTAAGGGAACCGCCTTCCTTTATTTATATATATATATATGAAAAATCAAATCAAATGAAACCAATAAGATAACCAACCGACAAGAGCCCGTTAGCCCAATCTGATCTTCATTTTATCAGGCCGGCATCAATTTTAGCCCAATTGAGACTTGAGACCGACGGCCGGTTCAGCCCAAGTAAAACCGAATCAAATCGACGGATTGCATCCCAACCCACAATCTCAGGGGCCACCTTACTGCAACTATAAGGGACCTTCCTCTGAGTATTCACTGGATTCCATTTGGATGGTCACAGATCACACGATGGTGGGTCCCAACACAAACTCCTTACATATGTACGATGCACGTAGAACCTTCCCTGACTACAACGGTTAACACTTAACAATTCTCATACGGATCACGAGGCGTGCGAAACAAAGATACTCCCATAGAAAACAGAAACCAACGACTCTTTCGCTCATTTCCCAACTAAAAAAAAGAAAAGAAAAGAAAAGAAAAGAAAGAAAGAAAGAAAGAAAGAAAGAAAGATTTGCCCCTCCATCCTTAGTCGCAGCCACACTGTCACTGTTTCTCGATTCGTAAAATCGGTGATAATGGCTGAACATGAACATGGAGTTGCAGAGGAAAAAACCCAACTTTTCTTGACAGGGAAGCTTTGATGGGGTGGAGAGTGGGGGCTGTCGGCCCATCCATGTCGATGTCGTCCTTCCTCTTTAACAGTTTTTTGCGTGTTCTTCCACACTGCCAAGTCATAATGCGCATACCATTCTAAGTTCACTTTCTCCTCTCTCTCCCCTTTTTTTCTGTTCTTCTCATCTCATTTTCTGCTTTTAGTCATCTTCTTTCTCCTTCTGTCTTTAATGGCGGCCACCTGAACGTCCACCCACCCACCCCCCACTCTGGGGAAAATAGTTCTTTGTTGTTTATGATTTCGGTTCTCCTTTTTGGTCGGTGAAGCAATTTAACAAAAGAATAAAGAGAAAAAAAAAAAAAAAAATTGGTTTTTGATATCTTGAGATATCCGTCCAGGGTGGATTTCCAGAAGCTCTGACTTTTTAGGAAATTGATGGAGGAAAGAGGAGACTTTGTTTCGAAGGTTTCTCAGCTTGCTGCAGATTGAATTGGGTTCTTCGGTTCATTCGCTTCTTCAGAAGATTGCCTTTGTCGTAGGTCCAGAAAAGGGGAGGTGTCAATCAGCACTTTTACGAGTTTGTCACTAATTGGGACTTGAAATGATTCCGAGTCTCTTAATAGTGGCTGAAGGTGGATTATCAGTGGCTTTTATCAGTTTCCTTGTAATAGAAGCTTGAAAATGAGAGGAAGGAGCGATGGATTTGGATTATACGTAAGAGCGTTTTCTGGTGGAATCTTTCTGATAATAGCTGAAATTAAGAAGCTGTGGTGAAAAGCAATCGTTTCCAATTAAGGCCTATAATCCAATTATGTTGAGAGACAAGCTCTTCAGTAATTTCATTCAATGATCCTGGAAGCTGGAAGAAAGTTATTCCCCATCTATGATCCTCGAAGTTGATTGAAGCTTTAATTAACTAAATTTGTGTTTGAGCTGAAGAGAAATGCGGTTTGGCAAAAGCTTCAAGAGTCCTTAACTGGAAGATGCGTCATTAAAGGCGGAAAACGTGGATTTGGCAAAAGCTTTGATTCCTTTTCAGCTAAAGTAGCAGGGATCCTTGGCTTTACCCATTGGAAAGCTTGGAGTTTGAAATTGGAATTTGGTTCTCTGCTTCTTTTGGAAGATAACCTCCCTCCTGACATCAATAATTTCAGGTTTTCTTCTCTACACTTCTTCTCCTTTCCCAATTTTGGTTGTTTTCCATACTTAGAAGCCACCACCACCCTGAAGGAAGAAATGTTAGAAAGAAGAAATTTATATTCTGTAATTCTCTGTCTCTGCCAAAGTTTTTGCAACTCTGTTACAGTCAGAGTACTCAACTCGATTCAGGTATGTTCTCTGTGAGATGTTAACTCTAGCAAACTGGATCTGCTTCAATTTCAGGCAAAATACAAGCTTTTTGTTTCAAAAGACCAAGCCCCCCCACCCCCAACTCTTCTTCCTCTTTAAGCTAGTAAGAAGAATAGCTTTCTTGGAGAGAAATAGTAAGGAGAATAATAGGGGTAGGATACCCAATACTTTATAAATGAAACAACAAAAAACTACATAATCACTCTACAAAATGCAGTTCAGAGGCATCAGATAATAAACCAGATATTATCTTGATGCTTCAAGAGTTCAAGGACCAGTGAATTTAAGTCAATGAGATCAGACAGAAATAGAGGGAGAGAGTTTCTTGGTATGTGACTGTAATTACTCGTTCATGGTTCAGTGATCTTGTCATATTCATTTATTTTCCTGCATAATTCCCTGTCCAATTGCTCCCTACCCTTATCATAACTTAGGCTTTAAAAGATTTATCCAAGACATGTATAGATTTCTTCAGCTTCACCATCTCACCAATAGGTTTGCCATTTTATGAGTTCATTAGCAACTGCATTGTTGGAAAATAGTGCCCATTTGCTATAGGGTTTCAATCTTTTATATGTCAGGGAGTAGGCTTTCCCTGTGTTCTTAGATAAGAATAATGATGTTGGTTTATTTAAATCAAAGGATGACAATGGGAGGGTTTTTTTTTCCCTTTCTGATTCAATTAATCCTTGAGAGAGTACTGAATGACTGATTGATGAATATAGGTGCATGTCCCGTTCCTTCTTTATATATATATATATATATATGATGATACTGAGATTGGTCAATTAATATTTAATGTTTAATTTTAAATTTCCAATGCCCACAAAATGATGAATTATGTATGTATCTATCATAGCTGTTTCCAAGTGTTATGGTCAGGGACAATATCTCTAGCGAGCTGGTTTTCTTTCATTTATTCCACTATCTAAACCTGATTCTCTATTAAATGTTTTTACTTCATAAACAATCATGAGTTGTCTTTCCAAAAGGTGGTGTTTCAATCTCTCTCTCTCTCTCTTTCTCCCCCCCCCCAACAAAATTCCCCCATTTGTAGGTCTTACATGGCCAATTACTAAGATTAGTCAGTATAATACACTCCGGAGTTGAATAATCATTCATTTTTTTTTTTTTTTTGGGTAAGGTTGAATAATCATTCATCATGACAAAGAAATCGAAGAGACGCCCCCCATGCAATGGGAAAGACCAGTCAAGCTGTATGTCTGGTTTCATTAGTTTATTTGACTTCCGCCTGGGTCGTACCACTCAAAAACTACTTTCAGATAGAAAATGTCGGACCAGACATGCTGTCGGTAAGATTCTTCTTTTTCCCTTTCAATTTTTGTTTCTGCAAATAGTTTCTTCCAATTTCTGTGAGCAGTACAGCATGGGAAAAAATAAAGAATTGCAGAATAAATATAAAACAGCTAAATTGGTAGCATTTGGTCACTGTTAATAAATATAAAACAGCTAAATTTACAGCTTGACAATGTAAAAGACCAAGTCTAAGTAACAACTAATGCACTCCTAACCGTATCATTTTATCACCTTGCTCCAATGGCTTATTTGTTAGTGTCCTTGAAAACTTGAGGTGCTCATGTTGAAGTTGTTGGTTTTTCTTCTGCAGGTGGTGGATATTTAAAGAGTAGACGTAATTTGCCTACTAGTATGGATGAAACATGTTCTAGCAGTGACGTAAGTCTCCAGATAAATTTCAAGCTGCTTTGACCTTCTTCTTTTTCTTCTTCTTTATATATATATATATCAACTGGAGGAATATCATGCAATGTGCCTTCTTCTTCTCTTTGACAACTAACGTTGTTTTTATCAAGGACAGAACTAGGTAATAGATTCAATACCACTCTCTGTGCCAAAAGAATTATTTTCCTACTTTCTACCCCCTCAAATGAACTAGTTAGTAAATTATCCCTACTAAGGTTCTAAGTTAATGCAATATATCAGTCACTATTCACTTGAAACTGATCATTAAGGCTCCATTTGGTTGGACAGAAAATGCTGAAAAGTGGTGTAAAATATTTTAAGGAATGAAAGAACAATAAGGTAACAGAAAATAGGTACATTTTAGATAGTAATAGAAAATGTGATGTGAAATTCCTCTGTTGTCACACTTTTCTTCTAAAATCTCAGCAATTTGGTTGAAAAATGATCTTGTTTTGAAAACCAAATAATTCCAACTTTTCTAGGAATGCTTTCCTACTCATTTCACCCACTTGAAGAGCCCTTTACATTTATTTGAGTCTGAGTGCGCCGCCCCACCCTCAGTACAGAAAAATAATAAAAAGACTAAAATAGTAGTCAATTGATGGCCTTTTTGTTTGCAAAGAAAGCCTACTTAATGACCTCTCTCTCTGTGCATAAAAAACTAAAGTAGTCTATTTCTTAATCGAGTTAGAACAGTTACCACAATATGTAGAGTCTTCAAAAGTTCGCATTTTTTTTTTTTCATTTTTATTATAAGCAAGTTTGCATAACATTGGTAATTGAAGTTCTAGGTTTTAAGGCATGTTTTCTTTGCATCTTGGAGCGTAGCTTAAATTCATTTCCTCAGATATATGCCTTCCAGTATCCTTACATGGTACTCATTAATTTGAACTTAAAATGTTTCAGGATGGTGACATAAAAATACAGAAGGTTGGCATGGCTAAGACAAGCGTGAAGAAACTCATCGAAGAAGAGATGTCAAACGAGCAGCACCCAAAACTGAAGATGGGAAATGCTGCCCTAAAAGAGACACAATCTGATTCAAAAAACAAAAACCACTTGGGGAAGAACCATAAACAGTCAACCAAGTCCTTCAGTGAAGCCTGTGATATGCATGTCCATGATTCTAAAGCCTCTGCAAGCTTAGAATATCAACCACCTAGTGATCCAGATTCAGAGGGCCCATCTTCAAATAAAATCAACCTAGCTTCAGTTATGGAAGAGTTCTGCAATAAGTTCCATCATACCCAAGAAGCACATCCGCACCATGAAAATGGAGGAAAGTTTTGTAGTGTACAGGAAAGTACTAGTTTGGAGAAGCTTAACCATCTTGATAAGCTTATTATGCAGCTGATTCATAGTCCTAACATTTCAGAAAAACTGAGTGAAGCAACTGAGGCATTTCTAAATCAGAAGTTCATTGAAGCAGAACAGCAGAGTAGAGGCCACCAGTCCCAACAGTTCATGGATGCTTTAGAAATGTTGAACTCAAACAAAGAACTGTTTTTGAAACTCCTACAGGATCCAAACTCTCTATTGGTGAAAAATATTCAAGACCTACGTGATGCTCAAGCAGTGGCTGGACGAACTAAACCATTGCCAGAAGAGAAGTTGAGTAATTCAAGGGAGTGTGAGAAGATTGATAAAAAGTTACAAAGGCTAAATGTGCATACTTTTTTCAGGAGAAAGATGAAACCTCAGAATATTAACCAATCAAAGGGAAGTGACACTCCTCAGGCCTTGGACAGAATAGTATTGTTGAAACCCGGTCCAGAAGGCAAGCGAAATTCTGGAACTGAAACCAGTCCTAGCTTGAGAATTGAAGAACAAAGCGTGAGAGTCAACTCCCGTTTTTCTCTTACAGATATTAGAAGGAAGCTAAAACATGTTATGGGAGAAAGAAGAACGGAGCATCGTTGGCCTCCTATGGAAGGTAGCTTGGATAGAATACCTTGCAAACGCGCAGAATCAGAAGGTAGGAGAGGGATTAATGGGGAGGTCACTGAAAGAAGTTCACCCAGAGAATGCAATTTCCATATTGAAAAAATCTCCAGTCCTATGAATGTCAAGGGAAGAGGCAAGGTAAGCCAGTCAAAAGACTATGAACTGATCACTAGACATGAAGATGCTCCAACTAGTGTTGATAGCCAAAACATCAACATAAAAAATGTTGAAGATTCTAAACAAAGAGAATCTAATATTTACATTGAGGCTATAAAACATCTAGCCCAAATGGTCAGCACTGGAGAAGATGTGGATTTGTCAAGCGGACAGATTCCAAAGACCTTGGGTAGGATACTTTCACTGCCTGAATACAGCACGTCACCTAGATTCCATCCTGGAAGGGACGAGGAACATGCATCTCTAACTGCACAGATGAGAGTTCAGCTTCAGGACAATGTCCAGATGATCAGTGAGAATGTAAGCCAGCTCGAAGAAGACAAGGGTCCTGGAAATCTAACCTCACCGTGGCAGAATATAGAGACTCCACTGTGCCAAAATGATGATAAAGACTCAAATTCAGATATCTCACAGAAGCTTCCTCCTGATAGAAGAATGCAGGAAAGCACTAGTTCTGCTAACGAGGTTTTGAGTCCAGACGGTAAACCTCTATTCACACTCCAATATGCAGTAAAAAGAATTTAGAAAAAATAAAATAAAATCCCCCCGATTATAATTTCCAACTTGATTTAACGTTTCTTTAAATTTCTGCAGTTGATGTAAATACTATTGAAGTGACTAGCATCAAGCACCCAGAAGAGAATACCCTCTTGGAAATGCTATCTAAGCCAGATTGTGTCACAGCCATTGACACAACCAACCTAACTACAGATACCATCGGTACTTTTGAGGAAGAAGAAACTTACGAATGCTTGAAGTTGGTAAACACCTGTTTCTTATGGGGATTTTATTAGATCACCTGAAAGTTATAACTGATGTGTTTTATGAATGTTGTTCCCAGTGGTTGTAGCATATTAACCTTCGTGTAAAAACCATACTTTGTTCTTCTCTAGGACTCGAATCAAAAGAATCAGCCATCATCTTCTACTTCTGGTCCCTCCTCACCAAGCTCTGTACTTATTAATAAAATTGAAGATCAAAAGGGCATCAATGACAAACATGAGCAGCCAAGTCCGGTGTCTGTTCTTGAGCCATTCATCCAAGAAGATTCTAGCAGCCCTGAAATTACTGTATCGCAGCGAGGTAGGCAATGTCCTAGGGAATATGGCACTCCCATCTGCATTGTCATTTTGTGCTTTATATTTTACATTGAACCTGCTACATTGTTAATCCAATCAAACTTGTGCAGTTAAGCCACCAATTCAACCACTACAAATTCATCTTGGAAAACATGACTCTTCAGATGTGGTGTCGGAAAGTTCAGATCCAGAAACCTTTGTAAGTTGTATGGAGGACAAAAGGTCCACCTTTGACTATGTAAAGGCAGTATTGAGAATCTCTGGCTTAAGAAACTGGGATGAATTCTTGGAGATATGGCAATATTCAGACCAGCTATATATAGACCAGCTACTTGACCCTCCTCTATTTGATGAAGTGGAGGTCTCATCTGGTCAACTTCGTAGTGATCAAAAGCTGCTCTTTGATTGCATCAATGAAGTTCTTGTGGAGATGTATGAGCATTATTTTGGTTGTTGCCCTTGGGTATCATTTGCCAAACCAAACATCAGGCTGATCCCAGTAGGGGAAAATCTCATCCATGAGGTATTGGAAGGCATTGATTTCCATCTTCTTCCCCAAAATCAGCCACTTACACTGGACCGGATTCTACAGAAGGACATGGCAAGAGCAGGAAAATGGATGGACCTAAGATTTGACATTGATATTTTTGGTAATGAAATGAGGGATACCATCCTGGAAGAACTAACTGAAGAAATAATATATGAGCTGTGTATGTGAAGTTGTGATACTTCCTTTAGTTTTTCCACACTTCAAGCAGGTTGAGAAAAAAATGGACTGACTCAGCTTCTGAAAAACATAGGTTTGAGGTCCTGTCAAGTAGCACCTACAGCACGCGGGTAAGCTAGGTTGCACAAAACCCCATCAAGACGAGGATATTTCGTCTTAAAAAGGGGAGAAGTATATAACTTGCCTCAAGATGGGTTGTACAAGGTCATACAATGGCTTTGGCCTGGTTGAAACGAAAGTGTCGGATGATCCCAGAAATAAAACAGCTGAGGTTCCATCAAGAGGGCTCTCCATGTTTTTCCTTTTTCTTCTTCCTCAGCTGTTCAGACCTGATCAACCCATGGACTAATTGAGTAATATTCTAGTTAACTTTGAGCCTCGTCATTGTAAGAAGGAGGTGGGGTGCAGTTTTCTGTTTGAGAGTATTGGTTTTAGTCACTTGTTTTGACTCATTGTGCAGTGTTACTGTCTTCTTTCTCTTTCAGTTTGATTTCGATCTTTTGGGTGGTGGTTGTTCTTCAGCTCACAAGTTTGAGTGTATTTTATTGTAATTAGAAAATTTTTCTTTTTAGTGAAGATTTTGCATCCAGAGCTTTTATTCTCTCATGCAACTCAAGAGTTTCTTTGGCTTTAACTGTGTGTTTTTTATTATTGTTCTGGTAGCATGAAGCATGGTTGCTAGAGCAATAGTTCCAGGATGCCAAATTTGTGTTCAGCCAAGCCAACCCCATCTCAACTATTGAAAGAAAGAGGAGAGTGGTGGAGCCCTGCCACAGGAGATTGCTTACTAAGTTGAGGGTTCCTCCCCTGTTTCCACCATGATGAATGGAGGGGGAAAGTGGATAGAGCCCTTTAGGCTGCAGCCTTTATTTCGCAGTCAACCAATTCAAAGATCAAAACACACAGACAGTCACCTCCATCTTTGTGCCATAATTGGGGACTAGATGTTGGATCTGTACACTCAATACTTGATCAGCAGATACAACTCAGGTTTACCAATTATACAGGGGGGTATGCATGTTAATACGCAGATAGTATATGGATGGATTTTAGTATAAAAGTCATAATGCCAAAGGAATAATTACCGTATGGTTGAAACGGAATCTTTCAAAATGGGTTTTCAATTCCCACTCTTTTGACATGATTTAGAAAGCCTTCTTCTTTGATGGTAGTTTCAAGCTCTGCTCACTCCTTCAACCACCAGTTCGTGATTCCCCTAGGAGCATTCTAGTGATCACCCCCTCATGGCTTCCCTCTCCTTTGCCCCACCGCCCTTTAATTGGTTTGTACTTTGTAGCTTGCTTAGTTGTAGTATTTTCTTTATTTTTCCACTAGGGGCTGTGTATTCCCTCTTTTTTTTCTTATTTTAGCGATAGATTTATTATTTAATTAAAAAAAAACAAAACAAAACAAAACAAAACAAAAAACAAAAAGCAAAACAAAAAAACAAAACCTGTAAGGAATAGAGAGGTCATAAGCATCTATACTTTAAAATCCATTTTGATGGATTAAATTCGCAAGAATTGCATACATTTGTCTCGTACACTATAGGATGGTGAGAAAAGATATCTTTTACATCCCATAGACGCTATATTTGGATATTTTGTTTTTCTCTTACGTAAGTTTCTATAAAAAGAGGAAACATCTTTGAATATGGTTTGAACCATTGATTTGCATAATTAGAATCGTGGAATAATTTATTTAAATTTAAATTTATAGATTTCTAAAGTGTAATTGAACAAGAGATTTCCTTGCCTAATAAAATGATCTTCTCTTGCCAATTGATACTAAATAGCAACCATCCAAGGGCTGCAGAGGCTTGGTCACACATCCCAACACATGGGGATGTGTGTCCAAGCTTTTTCTACCTTTGAATGGATCGTTGGAGGGTCGTTGGTTTTTAAGAGAATCCCAATCCTACTGGAATAATGCCATCGTGACAAGTGGTCCACCTAGACTAACGCTGACACATGTTTGTTTAATGGTCAAATTGCCACTTCATTTTACCACGTGGTGAAACTTTATGAATCATTCTGGGAAACTTATCCTTAGTGGTTTGATTTTTTATTTATTTATTTTTGCTTTAAGTTTTTTTATATTTCTTCCCCAATTATTGCCTTAATGGCATGGAACTTCTTTTTTTTTTGGGGTGGGGTGTTTCTGCCTTTGAATGGATTGTTGGAGGGTCGTTGGTCTTTAAGAGAATCCCAATCCTGTTGGAATAACACCATCATGACAAGTGGCCCATCTAGACTGTCACTGACACATGTTTATTTAATGATCAAATTGCCACTTCATTTTACCACGTGGCAAAACTTTATGAACCATTATAGGAAACTTATCCTGAGTGGCTTGATTTTTTATTTTTTTATTTTTGCTTTAAGTTTTTTTATATTTCTTCCCCTATTATTGCCTTATTGGCATGGAACTTTTTTTTCTTGGGGGCGGGGGTGGGGTTGGGGGTTGGGGGTTGGCGGTTGGGTGTAGGGTGTTGCATGTACAAGTATAATCCGTGTACCCTATCAGTGACCCAAATAAAGATTCCAATCTGATGGAACTTGTATGAAAGACCTACCTCAATTCTACACGTGGCTTACAACTGGGATCCTCACTTTGATGTGGGTCCACTCATGTGTTAGATTGACAAATAAGATTAGAAATAGCAAATAAAGTCTGCACTAATAAAAGTCCATAAAGGAAAGCTCAAAATCCAATTAACCTGAGAACTTGAACTTCCTAAAATAAGCAATACCTTAGCTTGAGCAATGGAGCTTTTTGTCTCTCCAAATATAAGAAAAGTGAAATGAAAGTGAAATATGACTATAAACTATAAAGTTCCATTTTTAAATGGTACCTTTCACCTCGCAAAAAGAGTTTGACTCTAAGCAGCCCTATCGCGTGGGCCAGCCTCTTTCCAACCTATGGAGGAATTTATTACTTTAACCTCTACAGCGCCACACCCACAAATGGTTTATTGTGATCATTAATGTAAAAATTCTACCAAAAAAATCATTAATTTCTCATCCTTTGAGAAATTTCCATTAAAGTGGAGATTGATAAAAACTCATTTTCATTTTCGTTTTTCTATCCAAAGTTCTAAACATGAGTTAATCATGTAAAATCTTCCTCTCTCTGTTCTTCGCTCTCACGTGAAATGACTATGTTGTCATTCTATGTATGTAATCATTCTATTGCATCATCTTGTTGTGTTACTCTTTGCCACTTGCTCGTGGAACACTTTTCTTAAATCTTATATCCAACATAATTGAAAACAAAAACCTACTAGAAAACCATTTAAAGTAAGATGAAATACAAATAGTAACTTATCGAAAGGTCAAATGATCAATGATCTATGCAAATTTATTAGAAAACTAACAATATAAAATGCATAAATGAGCTAAATAACCACTTCTAAATATATAGGTAGGAAAAAAAAAAAAAAGTTAACTGACAACTTCCTTAATTTGATACCCCTTACTTTTATCAAATTAATAAAATTAAAGTCAATGGAGCATGAATATGCCATGTAAATATATTTTATGGGGTTGATACTCGATGTGAAAGAGAAATTTGCCCATGCTTATGTTAATTGTATTTACGACTGGATGTCTAAGGAAGTTATTGGTTTTGCCCATCCCTTATCTTGGAAGGCCCCGTTAATGTCATGTACAACGGTTTGGCTATATTCCACTATTTGGTTTAGTGTTATGAGCAATGAGACATCGTGTGACTCATGTCTTCTATCTAATTGAAGTTGCTTTTACCAACAAAAAAAAAAAAACATGAGGTTGAGTTTTGGAGCATAGTGTACAATAGTTCTCTTTGAGTTTATCTCTTTCATGCTGAAATAAGGGATATATATATATATATATATATATATCATTTTTAAGGGGACTAGAGATATAGAGATATGGAGACGCTAGCGTACATTATGCTCCCGAACGGACAATATTATCCTTATTTTTATTTACAAGCAAGTATGCATTAAGTGGCATAAGCTTGGTGATATGAGCTAATAAATAAAGGGGGAAAGCACACAATAAACTATTATCCTTGAGGGGTACTTGAAGCAAATACAAAATGTTCAAACATCTCACTTCCTCCAAAATTATCTTAACATTCAGTTTTTTTGAAAATCCGAACCCATTATAAGTTTACTCTCTATAAAATTTTAAAGGGATTATTTAAGAAAGCACAATTGAGTTGCTACTTTCCTTTGGACACAACATGCACTTTTTTTCCATCAAGAGCCTGAAACAACACGACTTCTCTTCTTATCTTGCATCTTTTCTAAGAGGATTTGTACTGTGAGTAAGAACAAAAAATATTAAGAGTAAATTCCATCATTTACCTTTTCCATGAATTATGGTTTCTCATCCATTGCTGATAAACTAAGGATTGCAATTATCACCATCGCAATCACCATATAACTTATTAAGCTTGCAAGGAACACAACAAATTTTTTTCTTAATTCCCCCTAATCCCACGACAATCAAGATTATCCATAAATGATAACAATTATCACGTATTGTGTTTCTGCGACCAATATCAACATTGCAAGTAATATACTCAATGTGACTCCACCACCCAAACCAATGGTAATACCGATCGGTAATAATTATCACCGATGTCATCTTCTATAAGGATGAACATCTATAATCATATATTATAGTACTATTATAGAACTTGTCTCAAGTGCAACTTTGTCCTTCTTTCATTTTCTTCTTGTTATTTGCCATAATGCAAATTTCAGGATGAGTTGGAAGCAAATTCCTAATTCTTATACGGATGAAATTGAGCACATGATCAATGAAAAATTACTACACCAATCATCTAGAGTGAGTATTACACCCCATAATAGTAAAAAATACAAAAAAATTATTGACAAGAGGAATAAAAAAAGGAAGCAAGTGAAACTTCGGAGCAACAAATATATTTTTCATTAGCCATAAGAGTTATTTTCAATCATGCATGACATTAAAAAACTTTAATGTTTATTACCCATCCCTCCAAAAGAAAAGTTGATTTCAAATATTATTGGTAAATTGAATTGCATTCAATTTGCATTAAAATTAAAAAAATTCAAAATAAAGAATAAAAAATAAAATAAAAATAAAAAGTAGAAAAAGTATATAAAAATAAATTAAGAAATTAAAAAAAAATAAAAAAAAGAATTAAAAATAAAAAAATTAAAAATTTCAAAAATAAAAAGTAAAAAAAATAGAAAAATAAAAAAATCCAAAGCTATAGAACAGTGTAACTCGTGACCCGTTCCACTTGGGATGGAGAGTAAAAGTAAAATAATAATTAAAAAAAGGAAAAGAAAAAGATCCATAAAAATAAAAAAATATTAATACCAGACATCCCATTCGCTCCTTCCTTTCTTTTTTTCTAGCACCGGAAGCAACACAAGAGCATCGTCGTCGTCATTGTCAGCAAAGCAAGAGTCAAAGAGTAGAAGCGAGGCTTTGCGTTCCTCTCTCTCTCTCTCCATCTTTCCTTTTTTCTTTGTTTCTATCTTCTCTGCGATTCATTACCCGCGTCTCTCGAAGGTACGACATTCTTCTAATTTCTATGATCTCTTTAGCTGCAGGGTTTAAAGAATTCGTTGATTCTACAAACCCTAGCCTCACTGTATCTTTACGGACCTTGTTTATATAGTGATCAGAATCTTATGTTTTCTCTATTTCCCAGAATTGGATATGCTAAAACTTCAGGTACTAAGTGTTTCAAGATTTGATTATTGAATCTAATTTCTGCGGCGGCGAATGAGGTCGTTTTCATTGTTGATTCGGACGTTTTTCGCTTCTCTTTTCCTTGATGTGAAAATGAGTTTTTTCGGTTCTTCCAGTTAAATCGTGACTCTTTTAACTTGGCTTGGGATTTGAATTGATATTGGAAAAATGGAAAGACAAACGTAAAGATTTGAGCTGATAAATTTCATTTTTGGGGATATACTACTAGAATTTTGATTTTATCGTTTTATCTGGGATTTTGATTCGGTCCCTTATTGGGTTAACTTGTTGGCAGATCACAAGAAGTGGTAGGACATTGTTACTGTTTGTATTTGAAATTTCAGCATTAATTTTTTTAAACAACCAGAGAATCATTTAATCCGTGTTCAAAGTATTACACCTGCATAGATGTTAATAACCATTGCACCATAATTCCAGGTTAATTTGCATTTTTGGATTGAAGGGCTCAAACTGCAATGGGCTCACTTTTACTCCCTTGATTCTGTTGGGCCATTGCATTTTTGTTGTACAGTGTGCTTGTTAGTACTGGATTTTTGTTTCCTTATGCTTGAGTTTACTTGGCACAATTTCTGTCGGGACTTGGGAAGCTGTGTTTTCTAATGTTATTTATTTGTTTATTTTTTTAATGAGGGAAGGCCAGGGAACTTTCCTTTGCTCATCTTTGAGTATCAATCACAGAAGATCTGCTTTTACCTAGGTGACATATTTGAACAAGGGACTTCATTTCAATCCCTGGAGTTTATCTGCTTCTGTTGCTTCTGTGAGGGGTTTGGCTCAGAACTTTAATGGTCAGATATATTTTGGAGCATTTTGCAATCAACCGTAGCTTGAATAGCTTCCAATAGTGGTTAGGATGCTGGAGGCAGTATGCCGGTGATTGTGAGGAGAAATGCAAAGGTTTTCTGCTACCGGCTGTGGTGGTGGAGTTAACAACGGTGCAGTTGGTGGGACATCTGCGAGGGATACTGCCAGAGCTGATCCGTCATTCCCATCTTCCAACCTCCCTCTGAATACAAGGTACGAATGTTATCTTGTTCTTTTATCTTGGTTTTTCTGGTGCATAATTTTTATCATGATCCCTGAGATGTATCATTCATAATTTTTGTGCCCCTGGTATGGTGATATAAATGATTATGTGAAAACAATATTCTATTTTGGTGTTAGATCTAAAAATTAGATGTTTCCATATTTTTGAATATTATTAAGGAAAAATTGGAAGCCAACCCCATTTAGTTGGGATAAGGGCCATAAGGCTGAGTTGTTGTGGTTGTTGATTAAGGAAAATTGGAAGTGAAAAATAGGGCCAGTATTTCTGGCATCCCATGTGCTCATTTAATCTTAAAATCTAATATTGTTTTCCTCTATGCTCATTATACTTGGTGCCTTTTGAATTGCAACGACATATGAAGTAAAGTTTTAAATGAAGAGAAGTGATACAGTTATGCTTGGTGGGCCTGCTTGAATCCGATTGGAGGCCCAGAGAGATATTGATTTCTCAGGTGAACGAATCTTTTATTATTATATTAATATTTTTATTGTTTATGTTAATTTCATTAATATTTTTTAGAAAACTTTTCTATTAATATAATAAAATTTTCTTAATATCATGTTTCTATAATCAATTCGATCCCCCGATCCAATAGAGGGCAAATGCCTACGAAAAGATCGCTTAGATTTAAGAAAGGGTCGCTTGGATTTATCCATGGTTTATT
>NC_056562.1:34344805-34418571 GCF_013358625.1 Macadamia integrifolia
TTTAGTCCTTGTCTCTAAAATCCTATTTCTGAATTGAATTCTAATTCATTTTTTTTGGATCCGACCGAAAGAAGATAGGATTTGTTAGAAATTTGTTAGAATATTTGTAATACCTAAATCTTGTTAGACTCAAACTTTGGGTCTCTAATACCTACCCTAGGGTGACACTACTTGTAGAATTTAGCCCTAAATCTTGCTGTAATGGTGAATTGCCGAATTGATTTCAGATCAGGCTTTCCGTTCTCCGCCAGTTGTTGTTTCAGTGGTTTATTTCTTCTTTATACTGGATTCCCTGGCTTGATTATTATCTGCATTAGTATATCCAAGAGTTAATCGCTTATGCCTGGAACCTCACCTTGAAAGAGACCGATTGAATTGAGTTCTTCCACTCGAGGTCCAACTGGTTCTCTGTCTCTCTACTTCTGTTGAGAGGTTGAAGAAAGGGGGCTGGTTACTGTAAATATGCCCTTCAGTTGTTACACAAATACCTCTTATCCTTATTTTCCTGTCTGATCCCTACCCTTGCCTAAATTTGAGACACGTCCGCTCTCAAATTTAGTACCTATTCAGTCATAGCCTTCGTATACTTCATCCAAATGGGTCTTCTTGAGCTTACTCAAAAATTGCAATACTGCCACTATCCCCTATTAATCGAGTTTATGTTACTCGGGAACTGGGGCGGGCCTGTAGTGACCCTGAACTGGGTTTTTGGAACCTGTGATTGCATCAAGAACTGATCAAGCAGTGATTTCATTTTCAATATTCAGTGGTTATGAGACTCTTTCACGTATCAAACTAGCTCACCCCTCACTTGAAATACCATCCCCCAATGTATCATGCATCGTTGAGTAAGTGACTTTATAAACTAATTGCATCTAAAGGTTTTTTAACCTCAGGAATTGTACATGCTTTAAGTAATAGTTTTATTTTTCTAACTATGAAAATCAAGAGACTGATAACTGGAAATGTAAGAGTAAAAGTTTATGTTCTACTCATAAATCTGTGTCCTTTCTCTGCTTTCTCATGGTTGTTTTAGATTTATTGATTTTGATTTGTCTAGCGTATGCACACTAATCTTTTCTTTGTTGTTTCATGAGTCATTCCCTTGCAGTTCACTTTTCCTTACATTTTCTAATGATTTCTTTCTTCTGATTAAGTCTCTTCCCATTCTTTTTGTTGACTGATTTCTGAGTAATGGTACGTCCGATGATCCATTCTTCCTCTCCTCCCAATTTAGTCTACATTTATGTGAACCCTACCATATTCCAAATCATTAATGCTCTGAGATAATTCTTTCATATTAATCACTTACTATTTTGAAGCATATCTCTCTGACCTCATGATACTTACTTTTCAAATGTTAAGTGTTCATTCCATGCATTTTCTTTGGCTTATAGTTAAGGACCATAAAACTTTATCAATTCTTTTATTTTTCCTCAATGGAATAACTGATTTATTGGGCTAAAGGCCAAAGAAGCACAGTATTCAAGAAGTGTATATTTATAGAAGAGATTCTTACAACCCTCCCCTTAAATTGGGTACATGTACACACACAAACCAAACATAAAAACAAAGGGTGTGCTCACTTCATATGGTTGGATCCTGCCATGTGTGTGAAGTTTGTCTATTACCCACACGCAATGGATTTGCTTAGGAGTTGCCCGACCTTGGTTTCCAATAGGGTGAGATATTCCCGTGGTTGCATAAATGTCTACCCCTCTTTATAAAATTGGGAAAATATCACTCCCCTCCCCAGAACTATAGCTAAATATCAACTTCCCCCACACTTTTTCAAAAATTTCACTCCCCTCCCCTTGAACGCAAAGATTCTATCTATCGTCCCTCACTGTTAGAAATGTCTGTTAAGTCAGCTATATTTTTTCCTGATACCTAAACTACCCCATACTTGTTGCAAACCCAGATTTGGAAATTGCAGGTTCGACAGTGGAGCAATTAGAATAATCTTTCTTAGAAACGTCTTCTGCTCCATAAAATATGTCATAATGAATAATCTAATGACGAGGCATGAACAACAGAAGTTCAATCGACCCATTAAACAATTAAGAAAACAAATAATAGGTACCATTTTCATGAACATAAACTCATTAACAGATCCTCTGTTCTCCATTGAAGAGGGCATTGGAAAAGAAGATCACGCGGTTTTCTACCAATTCAATCCATATGACTACTTCAATCTGAAGCAAGGATTGAAGAATAATAGTTCATCACGAAACTTCTCATTTGCTCTTTGGATTTTTCCCTGGAGATGATGGACTTTCTATTAGTAAAAATGAGACTCAAAGTCGAAAACCGAACTATCTAGCGAGATTACATGGGAGAAATTGAGCAAGCTTTTGAAGGGAAGAAAGGAATCCGTGAGTCTCGGAAGTTGCAGGTCTTATTTCCTCCTGATAAATTCATGTCCCCTCTACCTCTCTATATAACGCCTCGCTGCGGCTGCCCTTCTCCGAAGATTTGTGCTGAGAACCATTGTCATAGTTGGCGTACAATTTGTGTGTGAATTCATGTGATTTTTTTTTTTCCCATCAAATTGTATTCATGTCAGAGCTGCTGGAAGGAAAGAATTTGTTCAAGGAACTCAGCAATGAATTTGAGGAGTTAATGGTCATGTGAATTTTGGAATTATCAGTACGAAACACCCCCTTCCCTCCCACCCACCAACCCCCTAGAAAAAAAGTCTCAGTTTAGCAGAGAAACCATTGGTATCGCTCGGCCAGAGGTTCGATTATTGGAGATTTTGCATTCTTTCAAAATATTCTTTTGAGATGCAGAATATACAAGTAACAGATCGATAAATGGAAGGAGGAGATAAAGGAGCTTCGATTGGTCGACGCCTCAAATGAAGAGGCTAACGCTCTTTTGCACAACGCTCGTTTTTTAGTTCATCAACGCGCTCCAATGTAACTGCTCTCCATGACTGGCCTTCCCTAGACCTGCAATTTCTCCTTTAGCACCACTGCCTTGTGTTTCCTCGAAACCCTAGGCCAGGGTTGTCCAATGCAATTGGGATCGTAAGGCTGATATTGGATTTTTTTTAAGTACTGAATCTTAGGGTTGAGATCGATTTGGGGATTTTTAATGTTGAAGATGGCTAAAGGGTAATATTGTCTTTTTAATTGTCTCTTTAACACCGTCAGCCACTAATGGGATGATTGATAGAATCTTTTAGATTTAGGGGAGGGGAATGATATTTCTCAAAATTCTTGGGGGAAAGTGATATTAAGACAAAGTACAAGGGAGGGGAGTGATATTTCCTCTATAAAATTAACCGATTTGCAAGGAATTTTCCCATCTTGTGAGATTCATTTAGTTCATTTATATTTTTTCTTTCTTGAAATCATTCCATTTCCAAACTCATGTTTTTGTTCCTATGAGAATTTTCTGTTGTGTCTTCTCGTCACTCGCCATCTCAGGTGATCTTGAGCGTCAAGTTTGAAGATTTTTTATTTTGCAGGCGGCCATCAACAATAATTCCATACAAGCTGAAGTGTGACAAAGAACCTCTAAATTGCAGGTATTAGAGTGCAGCAGTTTTTATTATTATTATTATTATTATTATTATTTTTTCATGGATGCTTCAAAGATGGCTAGAGATCTAAAAAATGGAAGGGTTTTTATTTTCTTTGTATTTCAGTTCTCTCTCTATCTCCTGTTGTTGATGTTTGATTAGAGTATTGTAAAAGATTGCATTCAAGGCCTCTGTGTTCGTTCTGCCTTTTTTTTTCTTTTAAAGATATATTTTAATTTAGTCTGCATAATTTATTTGGTTGGAAATTATATATCTCATAAACTCTTCTTCTCCCGCCCCCCCCCCTCCACAAAAGGCTCGGGCCACCTGATTTTTGCCCTCCTGTTCCTAACTGTCACGAGGAGACATTAACCAAGGAGTATGCACAATCTGGATACAAGGAGACCATTGAGGGACTTGAGGTAAACTTCTTACGTGATGTCAGATTTCAGATACAATATGCTTTGTAGGTGAAGTGGTAATATCTTTTAGTCTCTTTCATTTTTTATTTGCTAATTTTATTACATAACAAAATAGTTATCTGTTTTGTCCTTTATGAACTTTTTATTTATTTTTACCTGTTGCATTGGCTCTTTCATTTTTTATTTGCTAATATTATTATATAACAAAGTAGTTATCTGTTTTGTCCTTTATAAAAATTTTATTTTATTTTTACCTGTTGCATGGGCTGTTCCCTTGGCTGACCCCAATTAGTTGGGATAAGGTTAAGTTGAGTTTAGATGGGTCTATTCCTTATGAACTTGTATTAAGCTTGAACTCATTGTGTAACCATTTGATATTTTGTGCTAGCCACCAAATGAGGATAAAAAACCTTAAAACTTAAACATGCCCTTCAATTATGGAATTGAAATCAAGAATTGAATTTCTTATAACGATTTTTTCTAATATTTTTGAAGATGCCGTCACTTGGACTTGAACCGAGATGCTCTAGCACTGCTTCCTTAGAGCAGAGTGTATAATAAGGAGAAATTCGTTCCTTACCAACATCCTCTCCTACAAAGGAACTTGTAACACCAACACCATTCGTAATTCCATCGATTACTCGTCTATCAAAAAAATAAATTAATTCGGCTAATCCCCTTATATCACTAATGAAAGTTGGATAAACAAATTGTATAAACAAACAAACAAACATACTCTTACCCAACTAAATGGGGTTGGCTACATGGATTTGATACGAAAAAAAGAAAATCAAGAAGCCACAAAATAAGGAAGAAATAAGTGAAAATGGACTAAGAGAAACAGGTAAGGCAGAAATCAAAGATGCATCATAGGGACATCCCTTACACGGGGTCTGCTACCGGGATCCTTGTCCTCCACAAAGCTGTATCCATGGCATGGTTTGAAATCTCGTCGAGATCTCGGTAATTTTGGTATTTTTTTTTTTGTCGAGATGAGATTACATATGAAATAATATTGGTACAATGTTTCGACCGATATTTCGGTATCTTGGCCGAGATTTCGGTATCGTCGTGAGATACCGAAATGTTACCTTCTATGCCTTATAAATACTCCATTTTGGTGAGACAGAGTCAAAATTTCGACTCTATTTCGCCTGTCTCGATGGTCTCGGTTCCATTTGCACATTTTGAACACAGATCACTCTAAGAAGCCTCTAGTTAGCCACATCATCACATATTTTGACTTTCAAATCACTCCTACAACAAGATCTACACATTCCAAGCTTAGGAAAGGTAAAGTTCTTTCCCCAAAACTTTTTTTTTTTTGAAATAGTACATGAATGCATGTTGGATTCTTGTAGATTTTTTATATGTTAGACACTAGAGGCTGATCTATGACCTCATAGAGTTTTTTTTTTTTTTTTTTGTACATAAATATTTTTCGACAGTTGCTGCCAAACAAGGGTGTAACTCTAAAATAATGTCATGTTCTAATATTTTTGCAAATTTATGTTTTAAGCATGTTTATTAACCTTAAAACAAACTACCCACCATGTTTCAGATCAAAATATGGCTGTTTGACCACCGAAACGGTCAACCGAGTCAGAAAAAAAAACAACTCGTCGAGATCTCGCCGAGTTGGTGATTATGAACCCACCGAAACGAAACGAGACATCGAACCTTGATTCATGGTCATACTAGAATCGAGCCCCACCATATGTATGTCTTTTCTCACCACTTCATTAATAATCATTTTAGGACTTCCCCTAGCTCTTTTGGCTCCCTCCAAATGAATCTGCTCACTCTTTCTTATTGGGGCATCTATAGGTCTCCGTTGCACATGGCCAAACCACCTCAACCGGATCTCGCGGAGCTTGTCCTGGATTAGGGCAACCATCAACTCGTTTCTTATACAATCATTCCTTACTCTATCTCTCCTGGTCTTGTTGCACAGTCGTCTTAGCATTCCCATCTCAGCTACACTCGGTTTAGTCAAATCACTCTTCTTAACTGCTCAACACTTCGCTCCATATGTCATAGCTGGTCGTATCACTGTCCTGTAGAATTTTCCCTTAAGTTTAATAGGCATTCTTTTGTCACATAGTACTCCTGACGCACCTCACTATTTCATCCATCCCACTTTAATTCTGTGGGCAACATCATCCTCTATACCCCCCTTTTTGTTAAAGATGGACCCCAGATATTTAAAACAGTCACTCTGGTGTAGCTCCTGTTCCCCTCTCCTTCCCCTCCTCTTGTCTAACTGAAGGGCCACATCATCCTCTATATCCCCCTCTTTGTTAAAGATGGGCCCCAGATATTTAAAACAGTCACTCTGGGTAGCTCCTGTTCCCCCCTCCTCATATACTTTGTCTTCATTCTGCTTATCTTAAAACCTCTTGATTCCAAGTTTGATCTCCATAGCTCCAATTTAGTATTAATCCCTTCCACTGTTTCGTCTACCAGAGCAATATCATCTGCAAATAGCATACACCATGGACCCGGGTTTTGTAAGTGCTTGGTTAGATCATCTATTATGAGTGCAAACAAATAAGGACTTAGAGCCGATCCTTGGTGTAGCCCAATAGTAATTGGGAATTTGTTACTTTTACCCTCTGTCGTCTTGACACTTGTCACCACTCCGTCATACATGTCCTTGATCATATCCACATAGTTATTCACACCCCTTGTCTTTTCTAAGACATTCCAAATGAGCTCCCTTGGTACTTTTTCATAAGCTTTCTCTAAATCAATGAAGACCATGTGTAGGTTCTTTTTGTGGGCTTTAAAAACTTCTACAAGCCGCCTTAGCAAGTATTTTTTATTTTTTTGGTAGGTAGGGAGGGAAGTAGGTAACAGCCAGGAGGTTCGAACTCGAGACCTCTTGGTGAGTATGGGTTTTTTGCATACCACACTCACCAACTGCACTAGGCAGTTGTTGCCTTAGCAAGTAAATAGCCTCTATTGTGGATCTCCCTGGCATAAAACCAAATTGGTTCTCTGTTATCTTAGTTTCCTTCCTTAGACATGCTTCAATAACCTTTTCCCAAAGTCTCATAGTATGACTCATAAGTTTTATACCTCTATAGTTATTGCAGTCCTTAGGATAAAAAAATTGTATATGCCCCCGATTTTGTGACCAATTGTATATGATATTTATAATTTGGTCCCAGAAAATTCTGTTCGGAACCATTTTCACTATTGAATTAATTAATTCAAATTTATGGAAAGTTGAATAAACAGGACCATTTGTAAGAGACGCGATAAATATTCCAATTTCACCATTAGGGGTTGTTCAAAATAATAATACTTCCATATTCAATCGTCAAGATTTAAGGAGTCAAATTAATTGACATTTATTAGGAAAGAAAGCCATATTTTCTACAGTTTTAACTGGCTTTCTGCTTCTGTTGCTCAAATTTAATACTTGGATCAACTATGTCATAAAATCCTAGGCACCTATTGAGCTTTCTAGAGCTAGTATGGAAGATAAAACCAGATTTGATGCTATTGTTTCCTTTTCGGCTGAAAGGAACACAGTTCCTATCCTATAAACAATTTAGCAGCCTAGCAGATATGTTAACAGTTCATTCGGTATGTTCTACAGATGATGTAATGTAATCCTTGGAGATCTTTTTTACATTTTCTGGTTATGATTTTACTTCAACTATGCATCATAGCCTCATCTCTAATATGTTCTGGCAGTTGTTTTTGATTCACTTGTTGTAGTGCTTTCAAGTTGGATGAGGTTGTATGTCTGAGTAAGGTAGTTTCTATTTAATGTCATTAGTTGTTGGTGGCAATAATTGACCCTGCAGTCACAAATCCATGCGGTTTTGATTCTTTTCACCCTAGCGAAGAAGCAATTGCAATAATTATGCATGTTCCAATGGGCCAAATGGAAGTTGCTGAGTTTAAGCAATATTATTGGTGTTTCTGGCTAGTGTCAAAAGAAGCAAGAACATGTGTGACCTGATTTACTCCATATGTTAGTTATAAATATTGAGCAAAGGGGTGGGGAAAATTCTGTGATCTGTGGACCTTTTTTTGCTCCTGCCTGAATTCTAATAAAGACATACTTCTCATGCCAAAGGCCTCCAATTTCGAGACATTGTTTTGTCTTCTTCCCAAAAAAGAATCCCAAACTGGGTCGTAATGCATATGCAAGCTCAACCTTACTCTCTGCATTTCGTTGCCTTTCTCTAGCATTGAGGTTTGTAATTTTAACCCCATTTGTTATTGGTCTGAATGAGGATGAATGAGGAAGCATAGTTGTCAACTGTCAAGGCGATGCCAAGTTGCCTGGGGTTTTCCATAGGCGACCGACCGCCAAGTTATCTAGTTGACTAAGTCCCAAAATCCATCAGAAAAGGGAAGAAAAAGGGGGAAAGAGAGAAAAGTGGGTCTAAATGGGGGGAAAAGAGAGTGGATGAAGAAAAAGAGGAAGAAGGAGGAGAAGCATCAGAAGAACTAACTACCTGTCCCGCTGCAATCACCACTTCTACCCTTGTTGGAAGAAGAGGGAGTTGCTACCTACATGTCCCGCTGCAAAGGTGCTGCCTCTGTCTTGCAGCATCAGAGGAGAAAATGCTGTACGATTACTGTAATTTATTTTCTTAAAAGATTAGGTCAAAAAGTCATTTTTTGATTTTATATACATTGATTTTAAAGTAAAAAAGTAAGAACTAATTTGGCATACAACCCCCATAAATGCTGTACGGCACTACTGCTGTAATTTATTTCCTAAAAGATTAGTTAAAAAGACATTTTTTATTTTACTCATTGATTTAGAAGTAAAAAAACTACGAACTAATTTTGTATATAATGGTTATAACCCCCTTAAATATTACATCTTGAAAGGTCTCAGTCTTTTATTTTACCCCTTCTGTAAATGCATACTTGGCGCGTTGCCTGGGTTCGGATTTGCGCCCTGACGACTATGTAAGGAAGTACAAATGTGTAATTAGCTTTCCCTGCTAACAACCTTTTGTTCACACTTACACTATGGAGTTAC
This sequence comes from Macadamia integrifolia, assembly GCF_013358625.1. Classification (NCBI taxonomy): domain Eukaryota; kingdom Viridiplantae; phylum Streptophyta; class Magnoliopsida; order Proteales; family Proteaceae; genus Macadamia; species Macadamia integrifolia. The sequence goes on from NC_056562.1 coordinate 34,353,771, forward strand.
TTTGGTGCCATGCTCTTGCAGGTTGCTGTGGTGGGATGTGCATATTTACGAAGTTTATACTGATCTATCTTTTGTAAATACTTTCTTTAAAAAGAAAGAGGAGCTTTTAGTTATCTTCAAAAGTGTGCATCATAGCAGCCAAATAGATTTCTTCCTAATTAGAAGTTCCTATAGATTGTTCTGTAAGGACTGTAAGGTTATGCCAGGGGAGAGCCTAATCACATAACATAAATTAGTAGTGATGGATATGTGCCTCACTACGTAGAAATAGAATCATAAGAAAGGTGAGCTTATTTGCGCTAGGATAAGGTGTTGGAGGTTAAAAGGAGATACTTTGAAATCATTTTTTGATAAAGTGGTCAAACAAGGAAAATGGAACTTTGGGGGAGAGACTAATATGATGTGGAATGAGATGACTACTTGTATTAAAAAGGTTGCTAAAGATGTCCTAGGCAAATTGAGAGGAAGACATTATTCCTCTGGGGAGACTTGGTGGTGGGATGATGAGGTTCAAGCAGCCATTAAGACTAAGAAATGTAGTTTTAAGGCATGCCAAAGGACTAATGATGTAGAGGATCTACAAAGGTATAAATTTACCAGAAATGAAGCTAATAAGAAGATTGTGGGAAAACTAAAGGTGAAGAGATATGAAGATCTTTATAACAACTTGAGCACAAAGGAAGGAAAAACGCTATCTATAAGATAGCTAAAATGAGAGAAAGGAAGAGTAGAGATATCGACTATGTTAGATGTATTAAAAATGAAATTGTAAAATACTAATAAGGGATGAGGACATTAAGAAGAGATGGAAAATTTATTTTTATAGCCTACTAATGGAGACACTTAGAATATAGTATCCCGGAAGACTACATTTCCCATCAAGACACCACATGTTGTAGATATATGAAAAATCAAAGTTTCTAAAGTAAAGGAAGCTTTAAGGAGGATGAAAGTAGGCAAGGCGTAAGGCTAGATGAGGTCCCAACAAAAGTTTGTAAGAGCTTAGGAATCTGTGATTTTGTGCCGGTCAATCTCCCCTCTTCCAATAGGTTGTTTTCTTCTGCCTCTGCTTGGTCCTTTGTGAGATCCTCTAGCCTTGTCATTCCTTGGCGTAACCTCGTTTGGGTCAAAGGCCACATCCTCCGCCATAGCTTTACCACTTGCGATGCCTCTCTAACTGCCTCGCTACTCAGTCTTTTCTCCTCTTTCTTCACATCCCTATCAATCCCTCCTGGTGCCTCTGCACCCTTGGTCATGAGGATATTCCTCACATTTTCTTCTCTTGACCCCTCTCCTCTTTGGTCTGGAAAATTGTTCTTGCTCGCTACTGGCATTCTTCAAGGTTGATTCTCCCTTTTGATAGGGAATGGATTTGGGTTGACATGACTTTTGAGGGCTCCTCCATTTGTGATACCATTGGAAAACTAGCTTTCTCTGCTACTATTAACCACCTTTGGATGGAGTGTAACTCTCGAAAATGGTCTTCCAAATCTCGATACCCGGATAAGATTTGGTCAGCCATCTTCTTTGATGTTACCTCCAAAATCCAATCCCTTCACACCCTTCGATCCCACCCGGTCCCTTCCTCTAGTAGAAACTCCCATATTCTGTCCTCCTGGAACCTAATTCCCGGCCCTTTTCCAGTCCCTTAATGCCCGGCCCCCCCTCCCCCTTCTTTTTCTATTTTTTCTTTCTTGTGCCTTCCTGGCTCTTTGATGTAGTTGCTTATTTGTTGGTTTGTTGCTGTTGCTTTTTGCTGTTTTTTGTAGTTTCTTGCTTTGCCCCCCTTGGGGCTGGCTTTTTCTTGTTGGCTTAAGCCTCCCCTCCCCACTATATTCTCCTTGTATTTTCGTTTTTCTCCTTGGGTATAAATTTATTTATTCATCCAAAAACAAATCTCTATCCCATTCTTCTGGTATAGTTTTGTTGGACCAAAGATCCACAAGTGATCCGTCCTTTCTCCTCTACCATGGTTCAAGCATTCTTCCTTCCACTTACTTGAATCAAGTTCCAAGGGTGGTCGTAGATCAGCTAGTGCTCATCTGTTGCTTGTTCGCTTTGGAGTTGCTTGTTCCTTTCGGGCCATTCGGTTATTCATTCTCCACGACTGAAGTGGTTGGTCCATCAGTGACTCTCCATTTGCATTATTTGCTGTCGAGCTAGGTGGTATGGCTGGGCGCTACATAAAGTCTAAGAGTAGGGTGGGTTACTAAAGTGACAATGCAGGGCTGCTGCCTGAAAGAATCTTTCAATAGACAGAGCTTAGTAGAGTGTTGAAGGGAGGGTTCCTCTCTTTGGCATTTTCCTTTCTTTTGTACGGAGTAGGACAGGATCGGACCAACCCAACCGGCGATTTCCGATAAGTCTTTCTGAATTTTTAGAGCATGAAGTAGAACTACAAGAAAGCTTTCTTTATCTTTATGGATAACCAATCCATTTTCAAATATAGTTGGGAAACTACCCCCAAGAGATCGTCGTTCAGTCTAACGGCTTCCATTTTTGGTCAAATCCTACTATTTTGATTTAGCTGTTTAATAAGATTATGAGCACAAATAAAATGCTAGATGAATAATGGAGAAGCATTGTGGTTCCGATTTACAAAAAATAAAGGTGTTAGTCAGAGCTGCAATAACTATAGAGGCATAAAAGTAATGAGTCATACCATGAAATTATGGGAGAGGGTTTTGAAACCCACCTGAGAAAAGAAACTATTATTACGGAGAACCAATTTGGTTTTATGCCAAGAAGATCCTCGGGGAATCTATTTACTTTGGGGACTCATGGAAAGATTTAGAGATTGCAAGAAGAATCTCCATATGGTCTTTATAGACCTAGAAAAAGCTTATGATAGAGTCCCTAGAGATTGAATCTGGCAAGTATTAGAGAAAAGAAGTGTTTCAATTAAGTGTTTCAATTAACTTTGTGGATGGACATAATTAAAGATATGTATGATGGTTTGATGACTAGTGTAAGAACTATGAGGGGTCAAGGTAGTGAATTCCTAAGTACAATTGGGTTACATCAAGGACCAATTTTAAGCCCCTATTTGTTTGCACTTATCATGGATGAATTAACTAGAGACATTCAAGATGAGGTTCCTTGGTATATGTTTTTTGCTGATGATATTGTTTTGGTGGATGAGACAAAAGCTGGGTTTCATACCAAGTTGGAGTTCTGGAGATCAACCTTGGAATCAAATGGTTTTAAGATAAGTAGAAGATATGGTGTGTAACTTTAGTTATATGAGGGCTAATAAAATGAGGTGGTGAAAATTGACGAGAGGGAGGTTCCATAAAGTGATTATTTTAGGTATCTGGGCTCAATCATAAATAAAGAAGGTGATACAGAGGAGGATGTTTCACAAAGAGTTAAAATAGGATGGATGAAGTGGAGAGGTGTGAAAAAAATTCGGATTTGCAATAGAAACTTCTTTGGCACTGTAGTTGACTCCACTTGATAAAATGTGTAGGTCAATGGTTCTCAATCCCCTACATGCTCTTTTCATACTTTTTTTCCTTGATTCTGGTTATTCTATGCCTTTTTTTTTTTCCAGTCTTATTTACTCATCATACTGTAGATTTGCTTTGGTTTTTTTAATCCTCACATATTTTTGTAAAACTCTGAATTCTAGCTAGTATAATGAAGATAGTCATATGATTTATTTCTTCACTGATTGGTGACGTTGCACATGCTTGTTATGGATGCACAATCCTCTGAAAATTGATTCATCTTGAACCATTTCAAGTTTACTCGTATATGCGTGTTGCTATTTATGCACTGTACATAAATGTATCTAATGGAACTAGTCATGTTGCATAAACTTTGGTTACCATGTATGTATGCATGCATGTTACTTGTTCCTTTCAACCTTTCTGTTATCTACATTGATAGTGATTCTCACAGTTTACTTGGTATCACTTGCTGAGTGCGCCAGGAAGCTAGGGAGATATTATTATCTCAACTTGGAAGTTTTACAAAGCCTGTTGTTCTAAAATGCAAGGAGGTACTTATTTTAAGCTGAAGAGTTGCCATGATTTTTCGTTAAAGATTGTCGAGTTCTGATATTTATGTCTTATTTTGATTCCATATACATGCTTTGATGCTTCAGACTATGTTATAGTACCTTTGGTTAATGTTAATATTTCAGACACCTTTTTGGGTGATCCTTTAACACATATCATCTTGGATTTATGCTTTCAATATAGTTGCATGCTTCCAAGCATATCTTATATAGTTTTCATCCACCAAAGGGGAGTTGGATTTTCACTTTGAGGTGACAACTGACAATCATCAGACTAAATGCACATTAATGCATGGGCCAACACTCCTGAAGCAGTAAATGGGTTGGATGCTGCATACCCTCTAATATATGAATGGGTCCCTCTACGAAATGATGTTTGATGCATCACTTTATGTGCATGATGTGTCAGAAGTTCTGCATAAGGTTAAAAGAGACCACAAAAGAAACAAGCTTACAAAAGAAAAAGTTTCCAAAGAATTCATATTTCTGAGAAAACCTTTTATCCTACTTCGTGGAAGATGCTTCTCTTTGAGTTGGGACCTTTTTTTTTTCGTGGTTAAAATCTTTAGGAGTTGCTACCTTAAATCTCTATTATCACATTAATGATTCCTGTTAACATGAACATCATACTCATTTTCCACTTGGATGTACTTGCAATTATAGTGCATCAGTTTATCATATAGCCAAATTGTCAATTCTTCCAGATTTGTTGGAACTTATATGTAAACTTGCACATCTTTTTTTTATATTATGTAGATCCCCCTCCTCCGTACATTGCCTAAAGAAAAGCACTATTAGGCTCATCGCCTTTTCCTATTCATGTAGTTTCAGCCCAGACTTCTGGAACAACAAAATGAAGCATCAGAAAATGTTGAAAACCTTATATTTTTGGAGAACAGTTTGGAGGTGTAAACAGTACAAGGCGAGCGGTCTTGTACTTGGCTTCCATATGCCCATATGATTTATATGGCCCATCATATTTGATGCACGGCCAATAGCCTAGTGTAAATTAGCTCTATTCAAAGGCAACCCTCTATGCGGTTCAAAGCAGGCCACGTCTTGCTAAGTCTAGAAACATGCCCATGATAACCTTTTATCTTAAAGAAAATCATAATTCATAAGCAAGCATGTACATTCGATATTACATCATATCAGCATAGCCACTGGGTCATTTTTTTTATAAATAAAAGGGGCCTCTTTTTTTTTATTTATTTTTATTTTTTAATCCTTGTTATTTGATCACAAGGGGGCCATGAGTAGAAAAAATGTCCAATTCTCTCTGGCCCTTGGTCTGTGTTCCATGTGCCGATTCCCTTCCTTTGGCATGGTTATACACTGTGGCTGCACAAAAAGAAACCATTTGGAATCAATTACTCTCATGGAGGATAATTTTTTTGGAATTTTACTAATCTACTTGTGCTTTCTATGTCATTTTCCATGATATGTGACTGATTTTGTTTTTGGTTTTCTTAGGCAATCCGAAAACACCTTAGGGCTATCAATGAGTCTCGTGCTCAAAAGCGTAAGGTAATATATTTGAAGTTTTTTAGTTAATATTTTTCCGGCTCACTTTTTAGTGCATTATTGTGCATTTCGTTGGCAATTTAATTTTAATAAGTTAATTTTCCCTCTTACATGGTTCCTAATGGTATGGAGTTTCAAGATGAAAAACTGAAACTGGGATTTTTTGGGGGGTTACTATGACAGGCTGGTCAAGTTTATGGAGTGCCTCTTTCTGGAAATTTGTTACTCAAACCTGGTGTATTTCCTGAACAAACTCCTTGTGGTGAAGATTTCAGAAAGAAATGGGTTGAGGTATGCATTTCCTTCCAATAAGAAGTTCAGAATTTTAAAATTTTGTGCATGTGTGTGTGTGTGTTTGTGTTGGGTGGGGGGGCACAAGTACTTGTTATCTCTTGCTTCCTCGTGTTGTGCAAATTATTATTATTATTATTATTATTTTTGTGAATAGTTGAGTATGTTTTTTGATCTTTGATACTTGATGGAAACTTATGTCCATTTTATTGGGTCTTTTTCATTTGCTTTGCTGTTATAAATCAAGCCAATTTTGTATAACTACCATTTCAACCATCTGGACCATCAGTTCTGGTAATTGTGGTGAATTTATACTTCCGTCTCCTTTCAAGTTATTATTTTCTGTTTGTATCAGTTTGGATTGTTGCTCAATTGGTTAACAAAATTTAATAACCTACGCTGCATGTTGTCTGTCAACTTTGTATCATATGGTACCAGTAATCCATGGACTGATGACTTTCTTGTGCTTATATTGTATTCAATTTTTTCTTTGCAATTGCAATTTCTATTGTACATAAGTTTGCTTGTGTATTAATTGTTGTATGTTATGAAGTGCCTGCTTTCTGCGTGTTTCTCTTCCAATTGACGCACAAATGGCGCAATGACACCAGAAGTTTTGCTTCTTGCTTCCGGAACAGCAGCACCCTCTCTTTGCTCGCTGCTTGTTTGTTTGAGTTGGAATCTACCCTCTCCTGGTTTATAATGTAGTACCCTACTTTTTTATTCTAGTTTTTTCTAGCATATCTCATATATGTGTTGATCGTTTAAAATCTGGGCCAGCCTTGTTTCCTCTTAAATTTATTATTTCTTCTTTTAAGTTAATAGGATAAGTATCCTATATTGAGCTGAACTTTTATATTCCTTTTGGCAGAGTCTATCGCAGCACCATAAACAATTGCGTGCTCTGGCTGATCATGTTCCTCATGGTTATAGGAAGAGAGGTCTTTTTGAAGTTCTCATTAAGCATAATGTTCCATTTTTGAGAGCAACTTGGTTTATAAAAGTAACTTATCTCAATCAGGTTAGTGATTGTTTTGAAGCTTTGGAACCTACTTAGTTCCTCTTTCCTAATGTAGTAATGCATGGTTTTCTATATATCGCAGTATCCACTAATCATTTTTGCTCTTTTCAGGGTCGGCCTACCTCTGCAAATATTTCTTCCGGGCCATCAGATAAACCACAATCAGGCCGAACTGAGCAATGGACAAAGAATGTTATTGATTACCTGCAGGTTCTGCTGGATGAATTTTTGTCTAAGGATGGTTCTCTATCTACTCCTCACAGAAGGGATCAACCACCACAGATGCTTTTGGCTGGTTTTGTTCACAAAGATAATTCAGCTCCTACCATTCCTGATGGAGAGGAGCCTTCGCTACATTTTAAATGGTGGTATATGGTGCGTATCCTACAGTGGAATCATGCGGAAGGGTTGCTTCTTCCTTCTTATGTCATTGACTGGGTTCTTAGTCAACTACAGGTTATATCTCGCTCGTGGTATTTTCAGTTATAGTTTCAGATCTCATTTGTGCCTTTGTAGCAATTGGTTCATGTGGACTTTGTGTAGAGTTTTAATATTCATTTTTTGTTGATCTGCAGGAAAAGGAATCACTCGAAACCTTAGAGTTATTATTGCCTATAATATTTGGTATGATAGAAACCATTGTTCTATCACAGATATATGTGCGCAATCTCGTGGAAGTGGCTGTTCATTGCATACAGGAATCCACTCCTGGTGGTTCTGATGTAGTGGATAATTTTCGAAGGGCCTATACTGTTTCTGCTGTAGTTGAGATGCTCCGCTATTTGATAGTAACTGTACCTGATACTTTTGTTGCCTTGGATTGCTTTTGTTTGCCACCCTCTGTTCTATCAGGTGTGATAAATATAACTAAGGGACATGAGGATACAGGGGAAATTCAATATCAGAGAAATGAAATGGCTACCATGTGCAGTGACAAAAGGAAAGATTCTTACCACTGGCTCTTGTCCTTTGACCATGTTGTTTCATCCATACAAAAACGTGCTGATACACTTGCAAAGGCTGTGAGCCCTGGCCTTCAAGGTCATGGCTTGTCTACCACTGTGCAGGCTTTAGATAAAGCTCTGTTACTGGGGGATCTGAAAGCGGCTTACAGTGTTCTCTTTGAAGATCTGTGTGATGGAGGTGTTCAAGAAGTTTGGATTTCAGAGGTCAGTCCATGTCTACAGTCATCCTTGAAGTGGATTGGGACGGTCAGCCTATCATTTGTTTGCGCTGTATTTTTCCTTTGTGAGTGGGCAACATGCGATTTTAGAGACTGTCGAACTTCCCTTCCTCGGGATGTGAAATTTACTGGTAGAATAGATTTCTCACAAGTGTATTGTGCAGTAATACTTTTGAAGCTGAAGATGGAAGATATGCGGAGCTCAGTGCAGAGAAAAAATGGTAGTCCTTTGGCAGAGAATAGCAATTTCAAAAGTGCCAGTCACCATGAAAGTTTTTCAGGTGGAACAGTTGTGGAAAATGTTTCTGTACCTAGAAAGAAATCAAAGAGTTCAGGTGGAAGTATAGGTACATCAGGTATTTTTCAAAGTCCAGGCCCTTTACATGATATTGTGGTGTGTTGGATAGATCAACATGATGCGGGCAAAGGTGAAGGTTTCAACCGCCTTCAACTACTTATCATGGAGCTCATTCGTTCTGGCATCTTTTATCCTCATGCCTATGTTAGGCAGTTGATAATTAGTGGAATTATGGACAGGGATGAAGCTCCAGTTGATCTGGAAAGAAGGAAGAGACACCATCGGCTATTGAAACAACTCCCAGGTCTCTACATGCTTGATGCTTTGAAAGAAGCACGGATTGCTGAAGTTCCATTACTAGTGGAGGTGCTTCATGTTTACTCAAATGAACGTCGCTTGCTGCTTCATGGACTTATTAGTGGTCACCTTAGACCCTCGACAAATGGAAACAATGCAAATCTTGTCTCCCAGAAAGAAAAGGGTAATGCAAATTCAGGAAAGGATAGCACTTCCGCTGCTTCACTTGAACACCGGAGGAACCTTAAGTCAGCATCTAGTCCTTTGTCTAGTCAAAATGCCAAGACCAAAGCTCAAGTTGCAGAACTAAAGAGTGCCATTTCCATGTTGCTTCATTTTCCAAATTCTTGTCCTGAAACTGCTGATACCCGATCTGATGAATCTCAAGGGAGTCTCAAGAGATCCATTGGGTCAATTGGCAGCAAGTTTGATGCAACAGAAGGAACAAATGGCTGTGAAGAATGTAAGAGAGCAAAAAGACAAAAGTCAAGGGAAGAAAGGAGCACTTTTGCTCAAGGGTATTCACCAAATCCATCAGACGATGAAGATACCTGGTGGATGAGGAAGGGACCTAAATCTGTAGAGCTCAAGGATGATCCACCTCTTAAATTGACTAAACATGCTCACAGAGGACGGCAAAAAATTGTTCGTAAAACACAAAGTCTTTCCCAGTTAGCGGCTGCTGGCAGGATTGAGGGCAGCCAGGGAGCATCAACAAGTCACATATGTGATAATAGAATAAGCTGTCCTCACTATAGAACTGGTACAGTTGGGGACGTTCCTAAATCAGTGGATGGGATTAAAAATGGTCATCTGAGTGATATTTTTTCAATTGGAAAGGCTTTGAAACAGAAGAGGATACTTGAGAAGAGGGCTATCTCTGTTTGGTTAATTTCTTTAGTCAGGCAGCATGTTGAAGGGACTGAAAAGACTCCAGCAAAGATTGGCCAATGTCCTGGAGCTTTCCCACCTATTGATGACAAAAGTTCCGTACGGTGGAAGCTTGGTGAAGATGAGTTATCATCTATACTGTATTTGATGGATGTTTCTTCTGATTTAGTTTCAGCCATCAAGTTTCTGCTGTGGTTGCTACCAAAAGCTCTTGCCAGTCCAAATTCTACAACTCATGGTGGGAGAAGCATTCTAATGCTGCCAAAGAACATGGGGAGTCATGGATGTGAAGTTGGGGAACGATTTCTATTGTCATGTATCCAGAGGTTTGGCTTCCTAGTTGAATTCATGGTTGTACTTATTTCTCAATGTGCATACTCATGTTTGTGTTTGCCACTGCATGCTTGTTGTGAAGTGGTTTCGTTTCTACAATTTGTGATGATTCCTTTAATAGCATTTTCTCATCAGTGATCCATTCCTAGTTGATCTGGTTATGCTAGAACCAGTATCTTTGCAAAGTGCTTATGCTTAGTGGTATTCATTTTCTTTGCATTGCAGTGTGAAGATGGAGTGGCATAATGTTTTATCCTATGATCTTAAAGTCGCCAGCTTTATTTTAATTGTGGTCTTGCTGTTGGGTTTGGTTTGGATTTCGTGGTTTGCTAGACTGTTAAATGCCAATCATATAATTGGAAGAACTTCTAATGAATTTGAATTTGACAAAATGATTTGTAATGTAGGACCACGTCACAACTATACAAACTAGGAATCGGTTCCGCAATAGGATCTCTCTGTATTGGCAGTAGTAGCTTACAGCATGCAAAACCAGCAACAGGAAAGCAGGACAGGCCTGACAATCAAGCTAATAACAGGGTCTTTGATGCTTTGATTAGAAACCTAGGTCTGGTAAGTACACCATCAATAACTTTCAGCCAAAAGAAAGCACAACAGCAGGGCTGTCTTACAGCTGACAGGGCTGTTTAGCCTCTAAACTCAGGAAATCAGTGAAAACAGCAAGTAGGCAAACTCAGTTGGGGAGAATGGGAGATCCTCTGAGTAGAGGGCAGGAAACATAGAATGGTGTGAGTTCATGGTTGTCAAAGCGTCACCTAGGCATCCAGGCAGGTTTTTGGGGGGGTCAAGGTGACTGTTGCACTTATTGTTGCCTTGGTGCAAGGCGCCTTGAAATGGTATTGAACCAGGTTTGGCACTATTCATGCCAAATATCGTTAAAGTAATTAAGTTATTCATAAAAAGTGAACACCTCCCTAATGAATTTTAATGAAAATAGTTTAAAAATTTTCAGATCCAAAAGAGGGTAAAATGTCAGCTCCCCAGTTCAAGAACAACAACTGAATTTTTGGTTGTAGGGGTGATTTTCAACTTTCAAATGCTAGGGTTTTTCTCAAATCTAAAAAATTCATAAATCTTATTGTGATAGAGCATCACTGAAAACCAAAAGGGTGCATTTGTTTTGATGTCTAAAAATTTATTTCCATCAGGGCAATTTTAAACTGCATTTGCGCACACCAAATGAGGTTGACCGGAACATAAGTCCTTCAATATAAGTCAGATTTAAGCAATCTTGGATTTCTTGGAAAGCTAGGTTTGTGCTCTACCTAATACAAAATTCTTGTGTAAAAATAAAATCATTTGACTTGTCAAACTTATTAGAGAACAAGAACATTTTTGTAAATGTTGATTTTTTATGATTGGTATGGCTTAATGTTGATTTTTGATGACTTGATATGGCTTAACGTTGCTTTTTGATGAACTAAGGTATATGTAGCATACTAAATAATGTTTAAAAAGGGGGGGGGGGAAATAAAAAATAGAGAAAATTACATTGCCACCCCCTAAACTTTGGCCATAAATCAATGGCCTACCCTGTGTTTTCATGAATGACACAAACACCACTTATAGATTTGAATAATGACAAACACACCCACGCCATTAGTCTAACCCATTAAGTGATGATGTAACTATTACTTATTTTCGTAAATGGCCAAAATACCCCCATTGATTAAGGTTCTACCAGAAAAAAAAAAGGGACTAACGACTAAGGTTTGAAGCTGCAGCCTGCAACTCACCCTCATATCTCTCCCATCTCCTTCCTCTCCTCAGGTAGCCGTGAGCATTCTCCTTGCTTAACCACAACCGAATCTACTTTCAGGAGACCCCATAATATCCACAGACAGAAGAGCTGAAACCACCATTTTCCCCTATGTGAAATCGAGTGTTAAAGTTTGGGGTTGCAGTTAAGAGACCATAGTGGGAGCTTGGTTTGGAACTCAAATTTGGAGGTAGATGCTTCGAGGATTGTAGGGCTGAAGCTTCTTGTTGATCTGTGGCAAGTGGGATTTCATTCAGTTGGGATTATTCCTGGGTTTGCGGAAAGATGTTTAATGAGATGCAGAGAAGGTAGTAAGATCATATGTTTGGAAAATCTTAGGATTTAGGGACCGATTACATCCAAAAATTGCATTTGTATGAGCTTGCTTGCTTGTTTCCTGATAGCATACATTGTTTGCCCTCACATCTTAGAGACCTCACCGCCACTCTAAAGCTTTCAGCTTTGACTTATGGTTCAGAGCTTCTGATCTCCGATATAGTTTATAACAAATGAACAACTAAAACCATCTTCAATCCTCTCCCTTCTTGTACCCAAAAAAAAAAAACTCTCCCTCTCTGTGTAATTGCCTCACCATGGCTGACCTTCGCCAAATATTTGGGCGTGAGAACCATATATTGGTCACCTTCTCCATGGCTGGCTGCCCCTAGACTTGCAATTTCTCCATTAGCGCCACCACTCTGTGCTTCCACGAAACCCTAGGCCAAGGTGTCCAATGCGATTAGAAACCCTGGATCATAAGGCTGAGAGTGGATTTGTTTGAAGTATTGAATCGTAGGGTTGACATTGATTTGGAGATTTTTTATGTTGAAGATAATTAAAGGGTTAAATAGTCATTTTACTTAGGGATGTTTTTTTATATTTGAGGTGAGGGTATAATAGTCTTTCACATTAAGAACTAACAGAAGACTAACGATGTGGGCGTGTTTGTCTTTTTTCAAACCTGTAGGGGGTGTTCTTGTCATTCTTGAAAACGCAGGGGAGGGCGTTTTTTTTATGACCAAAGTTCAGGGGTGTCAGTGTAATTTCTCTAAAAAATAACACTTGGGCACCTTGGTCTTCTAGGCAATGCCTAGTGGGCGCCTTGTCACCTATGCGCTTAGGCACCCCTCCACCGCCTTGGGTCGCCTTGTTGCCTTTGACAACTATGGGTATGACACTTCCAAACTGCAGTCAATTCTGGTTGTCAGATTATGAAATATGAAAGGATCCCAAAATTATTAAGTGAATAACTCAAAATAGAAACTATTGGTCAATTTAACAATAGAAGCCAACTGGCACCATGGATGGGGCTTGAACTCCCCTCGATTGGAAGGTCTGTGGTGCTCAATATTACTTCAGATTTCAGAAAAACCGCCACATCTGATGACAGGATAGGGATAATGGCTCAAAAACAAATTAGGAACTCCATGAGAATTTTTGAAACTTACAGCTACAGGATTTTTTTAAATCGAATGAAGAGTATGAGTAGGGTAATATCCTCCCAAAGTTTGGGCCAAAACTGATAGATAGATCTTGAGTTGCAGGGACTTGAATGTTGCTGCAGTAGAACATCAATCAAGAGTGCCACAGGGTTGATTGATCAGCTTCCAATCACCAGTTCCTTGGAGAATTGAGGGACCCGACTTTATAGGATCAAACAGCAACAAAATAAGTGAGAGGGTGTCGCGGTATTCCTTCACAGCAACACTGGTTGCAGAGATATAGAAATAGAAACTTGAGGGAGAAAGGTAGAGAAGAAAACCCGGGGGGGGGGGGGTATGACCAAGGCCTCTCACCTATGGCCTTGGTCTCTCTCACTAACTAGGCATTTCACCTAAATTCACTGCATCTCACAGCCATGGCTTTAAAACCAAACCTTCTTTCATTCATTCACTCATATCTGAGCACTAAAGGCTCTTACAACTATATAGAGTGCTGATAGCACTGAACAAAAATAAGGAAACAGACTAAAAGAGTCCCATGCATGGTGTGGGCCTTGAACAGCAAGCTACTTGAATTAAAAGGAAAGGAAACAACTGAAATCTAAATAGTATCTAATAACATCTCAAAATAGCAACAAAATAAATTAGGATTGCAGATAGCTGTTGTCCCATGCAAGAACTTATTAGGTGATACTTAATGGGCTGGAAATTTGGTCCATGACTGGACTAAGCCCAACCCAAGGACTGGTTCGATGCTAGGCTGGCTTGAACAATACTGCAGGACTATCTTCTCTTCCCTCCTTCGATCTACATCAATGTATGTGGCAATGGCATAACAGACCTGTCTCATTACTTGATTCAATTTCGTTATGTAATCTTTAAGATTTTCAGGCACTGCCTCTTCCCTGGGTCAATAATTATGCTTTTCCTACCCCTGCTGTATGTCTGACTTCAGGTGACTGAGATCTTAGTGTCATGATGTGCCAACTTCCAACTAGGTAGAACTGGCATATTTATTTGTTTCCATGATTTTATTCTATTCTTTTAAGCAATCTCTTGAACCAGATGCACTATTGCGTCTTTGATTTTGCTATAGTATTGGGCTTGGAACACTGTGGCTTCTTAAGTTCTTATGGATCTTTTACATCTGCATTTCATCCAATATGATTAGCTATTGTGTGGATTCAGGTATGAGAACATACTTGTAGCAACTGATCTTATTCCTGAAGCACTCTCTGCTGCAATGCATCGATCTGTGGCCGTCATGACCTCCAATGGAAGGGCATCTTGTTCGGCAGCCTTTGTTTATGCTAGAAATTTGTTGAAGAAATATGGAAATGTGGCCAGTGTGGTGAAATGGGAAAATAATTTCAAGGTAACATGCGATCAAAAGCTTCTTGCCGAACTTGAATCTACACGATCAGTTGATGGTGAATATTCACTTGGAGTTCCAGCAGGAGTAGAGGATCTTGATGATTTCTTCCGTCAGAAGATTAGTGTGCGGTTATCCCGATCAGGTCCTAGCATGAAAGAGGTAGTGCAAAGACATATTGAGGAAGCTGTGCATTATTTCTATGGCAAGGAAAGGAAATCATATGCATTGGGTAATCCAAAAAGTGCTACCAAGGAGAAATGGGATGATGGATATCAAGTAGCTCAACAGATTGTTCTGGGGCTAATGGACTGCATTAGGCAGAACGGTGGTACGGCTCAAGAGGGGGATCCCTCTTCTGTGGCTTCTGCCATTTCTGCTATTGTCAGTAATGTTGGCCCAGCTTTAGCAAAATTGCCTGATTTCACACCAGGCGGTAATTATCAGAACTTCCCATCCACAATAAGCTCACTGAATTTTGCTCAACGTCTCACACAAATTCACATAACCTGCCTCTGCTTACTTAAGGAAGCTCTTGGAGAGCGGCAGAGCCGTGTATTTGAGATAGCTTTCGCAACAGAAGCTTCTTCTGCTGTTGCAGGAGCCTTTGCACCTGGAAAGGCTCCTCGCAGTCAGTTTCAGGTGTCCCCTGAAGCCCAAGAGTCCAATATGAACCTGCCAAATGAAATGTTGAACAATTCTGCGAAATTGCTTCTTGGGAGGGCAGGAAAAATTGTGGCTGCTGTATCGGCACTTGTTGTTGGGGTAATTGTTCATGGAGTTACTAGCCTAGAGAGAATGGTATCTGTCTTGAGAATAAAAGAAGGTTTGGATGTTCTGCAGTTTATAAGGAGTGCAAGATCCAGTTCAAATGGGATTTCTCGATATAAGGTAGACAATTCCATTGATGTCTATGTGCACTGGTTTAGGTTGCTTATTGGGAATTGCAGGATGGTTTGTGATGGACTAGTTGTGGAGCTCCTTGGTGAACCATATATCTTAGCTCTTTCAAGGATGCAGCGAATGCTACCTCTTAGCTTGGTCTTCCCTCCCGCCTATTCAATCTTTGCATTGGTGATTTGGAGGACATACATTCTCACCAATATCTCAATTCGTGAAGATGTCCAATTTTACCAATCATTAGCATTGGCAATTGCTGATGCAATCAAGCACCAGCCTTTCAGGGATGTATGTCTACGAGATACTCATGCTCTCTATGATCTCCTAGCTTCTGATGTTGGTGATACTGAGTTTGCTGCAATGCTTGAAATGCATGGTCCTGACAAACACTTCAAAACCAAGGCATTTGTTCCCCTTCGTGCGAGGCTTTTCCTAAATGCAGTCCTTGATTGTAAAATGCCACCGTCTGCAACTCCACAGGATGAGGGAACTCGGGCCAGAGAGTCAAAAGTGCAACATGCAGAAAATGAGATGAAGCTTCAGGACCAGCTTGTACACATCTTGGATAGGCTTCAGCCAGCAAAATTTCATTGGCAGTGGGTTGAACTTCGGCTTCTTCTGAATGAACAGGCTCTTGTTGAAAAAATTGAGACCCATAATATTTCCTTAGTAGAGGCTTTTCGGTCTCTTTCTCCTAATGCTGACAATTTCTCTCTCTCTGAGAATGAGAACAATTTCACCGATATTGTCCTCACAAGATTACTGGTCAGACCTGATGCTGCTCCTCTTTATTCAGAAGTAGTTCATCTACTTGGGAGATCCTTAGAGGAGTCTCTGTTGTTGCATGCTAAATGGTTCTTAGCAGGACAAGGTGTTCTTTTTGGACGCAAGTCCATCAGACAGCGACTTCTTAGTGTTGCTCAGCAAAGAGGTCTTCCAACTAAGGTCAAGTTTTGGAAGCCTTGGGGCTGGTCAAACTTTACTGCTGATTTATCAGCAGTCAGAGGAGAAAAGAGAAAGTATGAAGCAAGCTCTCTTGAAGAAGGGGAGGTTGTAGAAGATGGCGTGGACGTTAAGAGGTTAGGAAGAGTGGCCTCACAGTCATTTAATGCTGAGGGCTTAAATTCCAGTCAACAGTTCGTAACAGAGAGAGCTCTTGTTGATCTAGTTCTTCCTTGCATAGATAGGAGCTCTAATGACTCGCGCACTGCATTTGCAAATGATTTAATCAAGCAGATGATTAGTATTGAGCAACAAATTAATACAGCCACTCGTGGTGCTGGTAAGCAAGCTGGAACAGCTCCCTCTGGGATAGAATCTGCTACAAACAAAGGCAACAGCCGCAAGGTGCCAAAGAGTGGCAGTCCTGGGTTGGGTAGACGAACAACAGGAACAGTTGATTCTGCACCACCCTCTTCAGCAGCACTGCGAGCTTCAATGTGGTTGCGTTTGCAGTTCCTCCTGAGGTTGCTTCCAATCATATATGGAGATAGGTAACTATATGCTTTGATGTTTTAGCTGAGGACCCCACCCACACTTGCTGTGTGTGTAGGTGTTGGTGTGCCTATACACCAATTTAACTAACATATTCTAGACTGATAAAATACCAGAATGACCAAATTAGTACCCTCCTTAAAAAAAGGATGGACACAGTCAGGTTATACAACTTTTGCAGGTTGTGCTGAAAAAAATTAAGCCTGTTACTTACTCTATGATGAGTTTGGTGTGTGAAGACCTTGCTTATTCTCTAGATCAACTTTTGAGGATTTCAATTAGGGAGGGTTTTTATAGACTGCAATCATTTGAGGCTGAAAATTTGATGGACAGGTAGACTCCAAGGTCCCCCGTAAAGTTTTAGTCCAATCGGAGTTGACCATATGGCAAAACAAAGCATGGAAAATCCTAGTCTACTAAGAGGGTGCACAGCAGTATGGGGGTTGCATGGGCATATATGGGAGTAGATGGAGAATAAATGATTGAATTTGAGGCCCAAACTCTACACTTGGCCTATTTAGTTTATTTCCTAGACATCCAATGATTAGAATCGCCACCTCACTCTCACCCCAGTTTTGTCCACGTTTGCCAACCACAAAAAATTTTACTTCTCCATTATATAAGCCGTTGAATGCAATTTTGTTATTTACTTCGCTATGTAATAACCATTGTAACGATAATGGGTGATAATTTTGATTGACCTTAACATCGATGTCCTGACAATCTAGAGACATTTGTAGAAATATTTATGTATAATATCAGTGTTTAATAAATATAGAAACAAACATTCTGTCATAACAGTTCATATATGCATATACTTCCCAAAGTTACTTCCTTAATTTGTCATGATGCGGTTGTAGAAGCCTTTGCATGTCTGCTGTCGTGGAAAATGTGATTCCAAAGGTTTAAGGTACTTGTGGTTTGGAAGCTTGTATCAGATTGCTGGAAACAATGTGTAGGATGAGGAGCAAATATTGTTCAGGATGAGGATTAAGGATTTCACATTTCTCTTTTCTGTAGTCTCTCTTTTTTTGACCTTCTCACTCTCCCCTCCGTTATTTCTTCCCTGAATAAATTATTTGATAGAATCCATCCTTATACTCATTTACTCCTTTTCTCTTTAGCCTTCTTTCCCACTCCTTCCTCCCCCCCCCCCCTCTTCTCCCACACACAACAAAAAAGAACGAGAATTCTAATTTGATAGGATTACATTTGGCAGCTTTTAGTTGTGTTAATATCTAGGTGAAATCGATCAAGCTTTTTTATAAACATAGTGAAGACAAATGTGTGATGATTGTATCTTTCTTGCCATGATGACACTTAATTGTGGTAGTAGTGTTAGACTACTTGAGTCCCTTGAATTTTCTTTGAGCTGCTTTTGACTTTTGGAGGCTTCACCCAGTTTCTGAAGATTGGAATTCTGAAACTGAAATCGATCTGTTGGTCATTTTTTCTATATCTTAGGTTGTATTGCTTATCCTTTTATTAGTATTCTTATAAATTTATTTGCAGTTTGGGATGAAGTGATTATAAACTTCATTCCATGTTTGTGATGGAAAGGTTTGAGTGACTAAATTCAAGGATTGTCTTCATGTTTGCATGTTTTTCTATAATTAGATTGCTTGTATATGATGATGAGAAGAAACTAACCAAAAATAGAAACAAGTCATCCATTCTTGTTGACCTGAGTCACATCTACTGGATATTTTTAGGGAGCCATCTGGCAGGGACATGAGGCACATGCTTGCCTTGGTCATACTTCGTCTCCTTGGAAGTCGAGTGGTGCATGAGGATGCAGATCTGTCATTTCAGCCCATGCGGAGAAATTCAAACAAAAGGGAGGTGGACTCGCCAATGGTAGTATTGGGTGCTTCCCCATTGGATCTTTCTGGAGACAGACTCTTCGACCGCTTTTTGTCTGTATTTCATGGGTTACTGAGCAGTTGCAAGCCAAGTTGGCTGAAGCCAAAGTCTGCCTCCAAGTCAACCGTAAAATCTCCTAGATTTTTTTCTGTGTTTGATCGTGAGGTGGCAGAGAGTTTACAGGTTCGATCTGGTTGACATTTCTGTTTCAATTCTTGGCTGTTGTTCGTGATGGTTAAATTCTCACTAGGTGGCTAGGGGAGTATCTGCTTTGAAACTATTCCCTGTTTTATTTTTCTTATTTCTTCCCCTCCTGCAGAATGACTTGGATCACATGCAACTGCCAGAGAATGTACGGTGGCGCATCCAAACTGCAATGCCGATGCTCCCCCCCTCCTTGCCATGCTCCATTTCTTGTCAACCACCAGCAGTCTCAACTGCATCTCTTGCTGTGCTTCAAGCCAGCATCTCAGTTCCTAGCTTCCAACAGGGGGGTTTAAATGCACCGCCAAGGATCCCAGTTTCTCTGCCTCGATCTGCCACAAACTTATCAGGAAAATCCAAGCTATTGCCGTCACAGGACCAAGACTTGGAAGTTGACCCTTGGATGCTATTGGAAGATGGGACGGGTTCAGGCCCCTCTTCTAGCAACAGTAATGGTGGTGTTGGTGGTGACCATGCTAATCTGAAGGCTTGCAATTGGCTTAAAGGGGCTGTGAGAGTAAGAAGAACCGACCTTACTTACATTGGAGCTGTGGATGATGACAGCTGATTTTTCATTGCTATAATTTTTTGGCCAGGTTGGGTCTTCTCCCAGAATGGGTTATATACAGTGTTCATCTTATATGCATCATTGGCATGGAGATTGCGTTTCTTTGCTTGCAGGCCCTTTTGCCTTCCATGCCGGGGAAAACTGTCTGGGAGATCTTCAGGGCAAGGGCAATTGTAATGGGAGATGTCTTCCTGACAGTCTCACCAGCTCTTGGTCCCAATACCTGTTAGGCTACTAACCCTTTGATGTCCCCCTTCATGTTGTACCGTAGCAGGCGCGTCTGGGAGGCTGTTGTATATATAGAGAATTATTTTTTGCCATTGAGATGAGGGAAGGATGAAATATCTCAAGAATGATCTGTAGATGTTTTTCGAGCTCCTCAGTTTACTTGATGGTCCCTAAACACCACCCCCCCCCCCCCCCCCCCAAAGAAAAAACATATAAGCTACGCAGAAATTAGTGACTTCTGTACAAAATGAATACTGTTCCTTTATGGAGGCCTTGGAAATAGATGCAACCGGAGTCTTAGGCATTTTTTTGTCATGTTATTTGAAAATTATTTTAGGGGATGAATCCATTTCGGTAGCTGTTTGGTATGACTTTTTACACTTTTTAACTTTTAAATCAATTTCGATAGAAATCTTGAAATGGCTTAGGATAAGATATTCAATTTTGAAATTGATACTCTTTCAATTTCAATTTTGTATTACACTTTAATAAGCACGTTGTGGACAACGGCTCAAAACATGGGCTGGTGGTGGGACATGGAAGACAGGGCAGTGGGAACACAGTTGTTTCACCTTTAATGTTTCAATTCAGGGAGAGGGGCAGCGATGAAGGGGCGGATGGGAGGGACAGGCAGCTCCTTTCTCTGGTCATTGGGGTGTCTTGAAGACTAAGGGCTTTCTCAGAATGTGAAGAGGCAGATGTCTTATGGAGCTCAATGACTGCAGCTTTTGGGTTCAAGGCTAGGGCCTGGAAGCGATCTGGTTGCTTAAGCACAGATGGAGAAGGTTACATTAGAGCTAAATGATCACCTTCCTGAGCTTACTCTCTGCTTGTAGTCACCAAGGATTGAAGGACAAGGGAACTGAATTCTTTGAGCTGACGGTGAATTAAGTAAAAAGAGAGGCCTAGGTTAGAGAACTACACTCATATGGTTGATCTGGAACTTTGTCGTCTTGCCATTAAAAATCCATGGTTCTGCTAAGAGTTGCAGGGATGTCTCAGACGTGAGGAAAGCTATGAGAGAGAGGCAAGTGAAGGAGGAGGTTGGTGTAAGTTGTTTGTGATTGAAGGACCAAGTGCATCAATTCTGTATGGGTGGAGTTGCTCTAGAAGAGCAAAGGAAGATGGTCTACATGACACAGATTCAACATTTGATGAGGTGAATGACAGACCAATACCTGAATCGTTGAGGAAGGCGCTCGTTTGGCTTCCTCTTAAGTGGCCATTTTGGTTCTGTTAGCCCTGAAACACTCACTCCAAGCTGTGTCTACTGAGCAATGCATTGCGATTACCTCTTCTTTGGACACCCCGGAGTATGACTGGGGACAGGAAGAGGACTTTTTTTTCCTGGCAGGCTCTCGGAGACACCCCAGGAGAAGGTACAACTGTTGCCAAGTGCGTCAAATACTCATGGATAGTAAGCAAGACCTGACAACAGACAACAAAAAAGCAACTCCATGAGTTCCTACTTGAATATGTGCAGAGCAGTGGATGCTTACGCTTAATCATTCCGGATAATACTTGCATCCCGATATATTACTGTGGCTGCTGGTGCAGAATTAGCCGATGCTTCTTGCCCAGATACCGTCATTGCTAACTATTAATATAGAATATTTAATGTAAGCACCCGGGCATCCATATCTCAAAAGACAATTCAGGAGTTAGTTTAGAAGTCTCTCTCTTGCCCTTTGATACGTTATGACTTACAAATCACATGTAAAGATCAACTTCCTGAGATTCTTAACTCATTAGAGGGAATTGAGGGAGAATTTATTCCCAAAAGTGGACTACCAAACCTTTTCCTATTTCTTGAAATTATTCAATTGATGCAACCATACATTTTCAATCTCTTTATCAGTTACTACTGTTGATTTATTTCATGAAATCAATCTGAAATTGTACCAAAGAGGGCTTTAGTTATTAGATTTGAGTTAGATTGTGGATGGACAATTATAACAATTCGCATCTGGTAGTTCCAAGAAAACAGGGTAATGTGTGGTCTGTAACATGGGGAATGTAAAGAAACCAGTCCAGGGCAAAACAGTTTCTAGGCGTGTTTGTAATTTTCAAGTGGATTGCTCGGTGAGGAATGTGATCCTGCATATTTGATTTAAATTGGAAAGTGCCCCCGGGGATCCTTACTTGTTTTGAACTTGGGCAACCCATCACCATGGATTCAAAAATCAGAATTGGATAGGCCGAATGCGGCTGATTTAGATCAGAATTGACTGAGGTCAATCCTGATTCTGGCCAATCTGTCTCAGCTGAACCCCTCTCAAATTCTTTGATTAATTTCTTACTCCGGTCTCTTTATTGGAGTGAACTTGATCCATCATATCCAAGCCATGGGAAATTCTTAGCATATATCTTTTTTTTTTGGGTAAGAGCATATACCATTTTTTCAGCTTCATGTGAAGGGGTTGGTGTGCCTTTTATATAGTGCATGGGAACAACTACAATTGAGTCATTTTCATGGTCACCGGTTTATGAAAGCCAAAGCATGATCATAGTAGAAGAAGAGAAAAATAAGAAAACCATTCTCCGTTTCAAGCTCCAGGTACTTTGTAAGTCCAACAACAACAACAACAACATATCATTACCCCCAACTAAATGGGGTTAGACACCCCCCCCCACCAAAAAAAAAGAATAGAGGCAACTCCAAGTTGCCAATGCTTCACATTCTCCTAGTACCAAACAACCAGAAATCCAAACATTCAGTCGGGATTCCTAACCACAAAATCAAGCTAATTGAAGAGTCCCCCAGCAACCTTTTTCATCATCTCATTTACCTGTATAAAGGTTACAACAATTAAAACATTTTGCTCCACAAAATATAAAGCATGCCCTTGATTAAACATATACATGTAGAGAGAGAGAGAGAGAGAGAGTCTACCTGCTTCATTGCAAGGCCTATGTTTTGCAAATCGCTCAACTGCAAACCATTGAAAATGTAATCTTAATATCTCAAAAAGAAAAAGAATAAAAATAAATGTTTAATGAAGTGTACATAAAAAAAAAAAAAAATAAAAAATAAAATCTGTAATGAGAGTGATTACATCTTTAAAGGGCTCCGGAGATTCATTACGAAGTTCGAGTATGTAATTAGCTCTTTTCTCTCCAATTCCCTAGAGAAATATCACATGCTGAAATTGCAAACAAAGTGCAGAAAATGAAAACTAAAATATTAAAAGTGGACCTTACCTTCATTCCTTTCAATTCTTCCCTGTGATGAGAATAGCAAGAAACGATGAGTTTGTATTAATTCAAAATATGGAGCTCAAACTTACAAAATGAGTGTATCTATGGCTTGATAGGTGTAGTCAAAATATATATTTATCCCAACTATAGAAATTAAACCTAGATAGCAGAGAGAAACTAGAAGACTCATATCATTATGATCTCCAAAGGGAGGTATAATGTTCATTATATCTTCAATACCCAATGTACGAGTCCCAAACACTGATATGGCTATGAATGACATGCACCATCTTGTTGATTTATTGGTTTTTCTCTAAAGAAAAAAAAAAGGAGGAATGCCACATAAATGAAACATCTCAAAGTCATCTTGAACATTTTCTTTATCTAACGCAGTTTAAAGTTTAAACATAACTAAAACCTTCCATTGTGGTGGCAAGGACTCGGTACTAACCATAACCAAGTATAGGAGACAGAATCAGTGTGGATGTCACCGCCATTGCTGCCTCTGAAAATTCAAAGGGAATTGCGGAAACATGTTGGGACATTTCTCCTTTGTAGAGCTTCATAAATTATGCTCATACAGCTCAGTGTAGCTATATTTATGCCCATATATTCTGAAGATTTCCTTTTGAATATTCCTATTACACTTCAAAACAGTTCAGGGGTGATATTACAGTAAGATAGACTAGCTTCTGAGGTAATTTCAGTGAGGTTTGTAAGGTAGACTAGCTTCTGAAATAACATCAGCCACCGTACAGGAGGCTACAATGTTGCATCATATGATAATAGAATCCATTCAAACTAGAGTTGCTGAGCAATGTATTGAATTTATTATATATGATGAAAATTTGGTTACATATTGTGTTAATGGGGTCACATTTACCCAAGTTTTCAAAGCTACCTAGAAATGGTACCCTGGTTAGTAGAAGAAAACCAGACTCGTCTAAAGGCATCAGATTTAAAACTGGCAATGGAAATTATCCTGTTGAATGTGTGACCAATTAGACTACAAGAACTTAAAAAAAGGGAATAGCCTATGTGAATCAGGCACGATTATTCTCATCATTAGTTTGAGGCTATTTGCTTTCACAGGGAGTATTACTTACTTGTTTGCAGTGTTTAAAAACTTCAGAAATTCTTGAATGAGGGAATTCTGCATTAGAAAGATAAACTTGGTATAAGCTCATATAGATGAATCAGTGAAATACACGATAAAATAATTAATAAACTGTAGAGATCACCTTCAGTCCGGAACTAGACAAATTAAATTTCTCTCGAGGAGTTCCAGTTATTGCAATCTCCAAATTATCAGTTGGTCTCACACTCTGCTTGATTTTTGGAGTTTTTGGTTCCATTATGTCTTTGCTGACCTCATTGTTGCATGAATTACAACCTTCTAATGGCAACTTTATCCTCAATGGGGTTGGAGAAGAGAGAGCCTTCAAAGAGTTTGAGAGTTCTCTTATTCTGGTACTTAATGGTGGTGATCCAACTTCATTGGTACTTGTGTTTTCTTTATCTACATCACCTGTTACAATATTATTAATAGACGAAGAGACAGAGGAAAGGGGAAAAAAAGAACCAGACTTAGCAAGCCATATGTCATGTACTTCAAATCAGTTTCTGGACCTAGATCCTCTTACCTTCTATTACACATATGCTGGAGCTAACTTCATCAATAATATCAATCTCCTTCTCTGTGATACATGTGGAAATATAATTTATTATTGAAAGAAACAGAAGAAAGATCAATATCAACTTAAGAACCCCATATCTTAAAAATCTCAAGAACCACATATCTATTTTACATGTTGTAATTAGGTAAGAGTTTACACTCTGTTAGGGAGGGACCAGAACAGGTAAGAGGAGAACTAATTCCAGTTAATTGCATGGAGGAAGATGAAGAAGGAGAAGGAAGAGGAAAAAAAAGAAAAAAAGATACAGGAGAAAAGATTGTGTTTGAGTGACCCACACAGTATTATTTACATATATGAGTAGAACTTTACAAATATCCCCCCTTACAATGCTGGATGTTACAATTAAAGACATAAAAGCATAAAGTTCCATGTATACTTTTATACCCTTACTCCTATTCTAACATAATTGACATAAAAATCATTTTAGAAAACCATGTATCATATAATTTATCAACTTGAAGCAGCCACACGCTTCTTACCTTCTGCCACAATCAATGCTTTTGCATCGCATTTAGTTCCAGTGCTAACCTCAGGCAAACTACGAACTCTCTGTAAAAAGCATTTTAGGGCCAAGAAGGTGATAAATTTGAATGCTTCCACTATTGCAAATTTATTTTAGATGTGTTCTCTAGGGTTTTGTAGTCCAGAAGAAAAGTTAATTGTAATTGCACACACACACACACACACACACACAAAGAGAAGAATTACCTCGTTTACACTAGAAGGTTCTATTGCATGAGGATCACTTGGTAATGAAATTTCCTGCATAGGATTTTAGTTGCCTCAAATTCCAATGTCAGCTACAAATAAATTCTCACATGAGAGCATACTACTGTTTGTGGCCTACATGAATATTAATAAAACATTCTTTTTTTTATAACTAATGATGATAACATGAGTTTAAATGTCAAGGCAAATCTTTGTTAAAAACAAAATATACCTACAATGAATGAATATGTAAGATGGAACTGATGTATTCTAAATATAAACAAACTATAACATGTATCCAATCAGGAAACATCTGAACCTGCTTCGATTGGTAAAATTGAAAACGAAATTAAGCTAAGATCCAATCCACTTTGGGGAATACAAGTAGTATATCAATTGATCAAACATATCATACATGGTAAAGCATAAAAATAAAAATTTTAAGTAAGGTGGGAGAAGTTCAAGTGACAGGAAAGTTTTCCCATTCATAATTTCAATAAGAAACACATAATGGAATCATGTTTTTTAAAATTTCTATGTGCATCTCTTTCTTGTAACACATAGGAAGGCATCATGAGCATATATCATGGGTCAATACCTGCTCTGAGTTGATGGTATGATTGGCTCTATCAAACAATTTCCTAAAAAAAATAAGAAAAAAAAAAAATGTTTCTTTAGGATAAGTAAGTGAAATGATTCTCTCCTAAAAAGTAGACTATGATTTCAATTTCACATACCTTCCCTTTGTTGCTGCTGAAACACCATTGGTGTTCTTCCTGCAGAATTCCAATTGGGAGCTATTCTGTTTCTTTGTAGAAGTGGTAAGGTTTTGGGTTTTCCCAGTTTTTGGAGTGCAGAACATCACTTGCCTTGAGTTGATGGTAGGATTGGCTCTATCAAATAATTTCCTAAAAACAAATAAGAAAGAAAGTGCTTCATTATGACAAGTAGGTGGAATGATTCTTTCCTGAAAAGCAGGCTACGAATTTCAATTTCACAGACCTTCCTTTGGTTGCTGTTGAATTCTTCCCAGAGAATTCCAACTGGGACCTGTTCATTTTCTTTGTAGAAGCGGTGAGGTTTTGGGTTTTCCCAGCTTTTGGAGTGAAGTACACCATTGATATTCCTACACTCTTGGTCTTCTTGATAGAATCAGGGCAGATGCGGTTGAGAGCAAGGCATGATCTGGAAGCCCAACTGACTGCATTGATGGTGTCTTGGCAAAGGCAGGGGTTCTCCATTGGGGGGAGGGGGGAGAAGAGGTAAGTTACTTTATAATAATATTAGGAACTACATTCCAAGTGTATGAAATTACAAACTAGATCAAAGGAAATACAAAAGACAATAGTAAACTCAAAAATCAAGAGCCTCACCAAACAAGTAACAATCAAGTTTTGAGTTGGTTCCCCAAGAGAGTCTTGCAACATGCGGGTAAGTTTGCTTTCCCGGTATGGAACCCGTTCATTGACATTCAGAGAATACACAACATTCTGCAGGGCACACAGTGACTTGTTCATCCTGGTACTCTCATGAGCTGATAATACCATGAGAAGCGAAAAAACAGAGAGATTAAAACATTTTATAGGAACACGAACTCTTCTAATCTTGCTGAACTAAATTTGTGGGACAGAGATTGAACCTGCCAAATCCACAAAAATTATCTTGCCTAGACGGCAAGCACTGGGATTTTTATCATTGGAGAGAAGGCTAATAATCAAGCCCTTATGGCTCCTATATGGAACATTATTTGTGGGCTTCTGCACTGGCTTCCGAGAGGTCCAATTTAATTTGTAAAATTCTGTGATAGACTTCACAGGAACCTGGAAAAACGAAAAAAGATACCAATATTAAAAACGGAAACAAAAGCAATGAGCAGGAAATATAGATACTTCACAAGAGAATCCTTGCGAACTGTTGTTCTTGAAACCCAAAATATTTTCCCAAATGAAATCTGAACTTGCCTGAGAGAGTCCCTTCAGCACAATTCTCCCTCCAGTATCTTCGAAGATTAATACCTCCTTTGGTTCCAAGAGATCATATACATGGTCCAGACACACCTCATAACAGGATATTGTAACTGAGCTTCCATTTTCCTCACATACAGATAGAATTTCAGCTAACGCCATTGGTGCCAATCCTGGGTTTTCATTGGAACCCTGCATAATTGCACGCCTTAAAAAACCAACATAACTAAGGAAATATAAGACGACAATATAATCACAGCTAAAGAAAAAAAATTCCAAGAGGAATGAAATCAAACCTGAATTGTCTGTGTCTTTCCACTACCCCTAGCACCATAGACGAGCACAGAGGCGTTCAAACCCCGGAAAATCCCTGAAACCAGTGGCCTCACCTCTCTTGAGAAAATTTGTCCAACGTCCTCATGTTGATCATAGCAGTAATCTAATTTGAAGGACTCTTTCTGACTGCAGACCCAAAGAAGTTAAATAAGAGCTCTTTCGTCTCATATGATAAATCCTATATAAAATAAGGAAAAATTAATGAACTTAGAAAGTAAGAAGGAGAAGAAGAAGATTACCTGGTCAATTGGTTATGGAAAGAGATTGTCACTCTTTCTGACGACTCTGGCTCTGGTTTTTGAACAGAAATCCAAGGATTTGGGGAACCACCAAAGGATTCAATCTCCAGATAAGTAAAGGGTCTGATTTTTCCCACGATTCGAACTCTTTGACTTGAATTGGAAGCCGAAATGCCTTTAGGTCGAACTGAGGCCGGCGTCGACGAGGCCATGAACTGATCAGATCTGTGAAGAGAATTGCAAGAAAGAGAATATGCCTATTCAAGCTCCCTCCGCTCTCTGTGGTTTCAATTTCAGGGTAACTAGGAAGTAGACGTTTCCTTTCAAACCTGTCTTTTTGGCGCTCTCAGAGTGGCGTACGAACGACGATTAGAATTAGATAGGTTCTATATGGGCGTTTTAGTCATTCAACACTTATCTTATAGACCCAAATAATGGTTTATTAATGCCCACGCTTCATTTGGTTGAGAGGGAAGTGAAGGAAAATGAAGGGAAAAGATATAAATGAATGAAGATATATTTCACATTTTAAGAAAATATTTTCATCTTTTTATAATTAAATATTAAGAAGAGAGAAGGTTTTCATAATGCAAAATGAATAGTGGTGTTGGTGTCAATTTAAAACTGAAAAAAAAAAAAATTAAAAGCAAAACCAAATAAAAATAATCAACTAGTGAGCAATTGACATGTGGCATGAGATATTGATTATTTGACTTAGAAGGAAAATAAAGAAGTCTATAGAAAACAGATTCCTTTGGTCTCATTTTATAAAGAAGGGGTTTCCACTAAAAAAATCTTTTTTTTTAATAATGAGACGGTAGAACACATGAGAAGGGATCATCTCACATCTTGGCTTGTTATTGCTCTTTTCTTAACTCATTATCATTATTGTTACACAAAACACTAACTTGAGCGTCAGAGAATACTCTCTCGGAGTCTACTTCGGGCCTTTTTTACTTTGTCTATAATTGTATAAGACCTACATATCATCATCAATTTCCACAATATCGACCATTTAAAATCTAACTCTCCAGACCACCCCCCCAAAAAAAAAGATATTAAAAATTAAAATGTTTGACTTTAGTCTTGAAAAGTTAAATTTATTCAGTTTAGTCTGGATTTGCTTCGATAAAAAACCGTTAGTTGAGTCAAACCAAACAATCATGCTAAACGCTACAATTATGTGTCTTTGTTGAATTATGTTATTATCTTTATAAGTTTATTTGTTGAGTTGTGTTAAAAAAATATATATTAAAAAAGGTACCAAATTTGACAATGTGAATTTGTATCATGGATTAGAAATTGGTATTGGATTGGTCGTGATCAATAGTGGATTGTTGGTCCTAGAACAGGAGAAGGCATAATGATACCTTAAAAAAAAGGAAAATTGTATTCTTTAGGGGAGGGGGGATTGTCTGTGGGCTTATACCAGTACCAACTACCAACAATGACCAATACTGGTATCGATAATGTGAATTACACCCCTTATTTTTATTTTCACGAAGTAATAATTTTCTTCCTAAATTTATTTGTTACAATCAGTAATTTTCACTTAATTTGAATGATTGAGGTTATACATAATATTGCAGGAAACCAATCGGAATTAAATAAATCAAACCATTTCAGTTTGGTCTTGATTTTGAGATTATGAAAACTATTTATTGTTGGTTTTACATATTATATTGATAATTGATTGAATTTATTTTTATCTTTTATTATCATTATTAAATTTTTTAAGAAAGACTGAACCAATTAAACATTAATCGGATCTACATGCCACATTAATGGCCATGCAAATTGCAAGGATGATATCATTCACATGGGGCTTACATAGGTCGTAGGAACGAAAGGGCGATTGTGTGTCATTATGGGTCTCATATCTCATTATGTGAGACAGTGTACGCTGGGTTCTGTACTTCATCATCTTGCGCTCTTTTTCCGTAAAAAGTATTTTATTTTGTATCATATTTTAATTTTCAAATAAATATTTATATTTTCCTTGCAACCAAACGGAGTCGCATAATTGGTTCCTTAATCCTTCCCAACTTCCTTTCCAATCGGTGTATAATGGCAGAATGGCGAAACAATGGTGATCATCCATGCTGCATTTATGAACTCAATGGTCTAGGGTTTGTAAAATCTGTTCGTGAATTTCTGTGACCTTCCTTCTCCGATAATCGGTGAGTTCATGATTTCCTTCGCACCCAATTCTCGATCTCTGATTGTATACTCTTCGTCGTCGGAATGGTTCATCTCAAATTCTCAATATCCTTTTGGTTTTGAAAGTTGGAGCTGTTTCTGATTCCAATTTCGGTTTTCCCAATTCCTGAAACCTTTAAATCTTAAAACGTTCATCTCTACCTTTCATTGTTTCTTGTCTTCCCTTATAAAGAAATTGACGGTTCGTTTGGTTTCAATTTTTTGGTATTTAGGTGGATTGGTTCTGAATGTATTAGGGTTTTATCTATCGGAGTTGGGATTCTTCAGTTTTCTGAGTTGGGGAAGAAACGATGGACGAGAAAACGGATAACAGTGGTGCGAAGAAGGTCATGTCTCCTTGCGACGTTGAAGCTTTGAAGAAGTGTTTGGACGAGAACAAGGGCGATCACCTGAAATGCCAGTCGCAATTGGAAGCTTTCAGGTCTTCGTGTTCTATCAAGAAACCAACTTCGACCCCTCAACCCTCTCCCAAGCTCAGACGTGGTTCCATGTCCGATCTTTGAAAACCGGAAAAAGGTTGCCTTTATGAGTGGGACTCACTAGTCCCTTACAGGGTATAGACAGAAGATTATATATGTACTTGTAATTGCAAATATGATCTTGCTCTGAAATCTATTTGATATTCTCTGAATTCTTCTACTGGGTGTTAGTGTACAATTTTGAGCTTAAATCTAACATTGGAGAGTGTTATACATTCAAACATGTTTCCCTTTTATCATTTTGTGTCTATAGGGTAGAGAAATTTCTTCATACATATTATTGAGGCCAGAGAAGACAACTGAACCTCATATTTCCACTTCAGAGTTCAACTCCTTCATTGTTTCCTCTGATCTTGGTTTTTCATTAACCTGTCTGCAGATAGCACGTCCTCTATCCAAGTTACTATATTGAATGCTAGACCTTCCAATACTCTTGAATAGCTCTCTAAGATTGCTTGCCCAACATCCTGCAAAAAATGATCTCCATTGCAATCCTTAGACATGTTTAACATAATTAGAGACCATAGAGACATGGGACTACATTGTACACACTTACCCTATTGTATTGGAGTTTACTTGTGTCCAAGGTTGTCTGTGATAGTACTGGGAACCTCTGCTTTAAGCATAACAACAGACTCTCTGCTCTAGTAGCAAGTGTGTAGTTCTTATCCCCATCAGCCTTTATATCTTTGAACATTTCTAAGTAGGGTTTTGAGTAGCTCATGCATACTTTGCGTCTCCATGTGTACGTTGAAGCTTCCACCCGGTCTGCAATCTCAAGAGCTTCATGTTCTGAAGAGATATTCAGGCAATCAAGAAGATAGTCGGGGGAGAATTTATCTGTGGTGTTCATGTATCTGTAAATTTCATCTCCAACACTGGTCCTTCCACTCTGTAACAAGAATCAACATTAGCATAAGTTAATGGATTTGAAAACTGAACTCAACTGATTTTACATGGATCTTAGGAGACTCAGAAGGACAAGAACTGGGGACTCAAAATCTGATTACAAGGGAGGCTTTACCTTTGGAAGGGTTTCCAAGTATGTGTCTGGGACTTGCATGTCAGCAAGAATGGTATTGTTGATAGCCTTGGCTGCCTTGTGAATTTGAAATGTGCTGTCACGTTTGTGTTGCAATTGCTTCCTGGATTCATCAGAGAGGCCTCGTGAAGGTATACATGGTACTGGCAACCACCATTTGTCCTCTTGCCGATGAATAATCCGCCTGAATGATGCAGAATTAATTTCATTTGCAGAGAGCTTTCCCTGCTCTACATACTTGAACTCCTGATCTTCGAAACTATCCAAGATTTCCTGTGGAAAGAACCCTTCTCATTATTTTGCTCCAAAGACCAGAATTTAACATTTACAAAAAGAAAAGCAGTTTTCTGTGGGTTAGTAACTGTGGAAATCAAGACATAATGACATTATTTTCTTACCATGAGCATTGTGTCCAGTTTTTGCAGAGCTGGGAGGTTCATACAAATATCAGTTCTGGGTCTGCTAATCGTCAACTGAAAGATAAAAATTTAGTATCTTTCAATGAAAGAAAGCGAAATTGATTAGTGTCCCTAAGCATGGGCTATGTTTGCCAAGTTCTCACCTCCTCAGCCTCCCCATTTGGATAGATTTCAGTGGAAGGTACGAATTCAACTATGAAATCACATATGGATAAAAGACAGTTCATCTCTCTTCTCCACATGGACTTCTTCTCAGGAGGCAGTGGTTCTAATCTCAG
The DNA here is from genome assembly GCF_013358625.1 of Macadamia integrifolia. NCBI lineage: Eukaryota > Viridiplantae > Streptophyta > Magnoliopsida > Proteales > Proteaceae > Macadamia > Macadamia integrifolia. The sequence continues at coordinate 34,386,061 of NC_056562.1, forward strand.
GTTCTGACCAAAAACAGTAGCTGCATTTAAACATAGAAGTTTGGTTATGAGGTTGAAAAAAAACCCATGTGTAGGATGGTTCTTTCTATTTCTTCCTTGGAGGTGGCCACCAGAAACATACCATAGAGGTTTGTCATGGCATTTGAGACTGCAACTGCTGTGCAGACACCCTTCCCACTTCCAGACATGTCCTCCCCCAGCAAAAGCTTCGAAAATTTTTCCTTCATCAGTTCCATATCTGAGGAATTCTCTGAAGTGTTCAGGATACGTTGGATGAATTGAATAGACAGAAGGATTACAACAGAACTTACAGACAACCAACCTGCATCTGTAACTTCTTGATCATCATCATCATCATCATCATCTTCCACTCCAGAGTGTTTGTTCATTGATGATCTGGAGAGGACAGCCAGATTACGGCTCAGAGATTTTGAACTTGGCCAGCGCGAAGGCGAGCTTGTTTCAGATAAGTTGTTCTCATCATAGCGGTCTGATAGGGTTGAGATTTCAGAGTTGGTCCGGCAGAAGGTGAAAGTATCATCACTCATGGTAGAGTACACAGGTGTCCCTGTTGTAGATTGGTCATTCTGATCCGTGGAGGGAGATGGAAGATAACGCAGATCATAACTCTTATTGGGAATCGAGTAATTGTCCATTTAAAAGTGTTTGGACCTGTGTCTGTTTGAACAAAGATCTGCAAAATGCTCAGAAACTACAATGCACTTCAAGTTTCTAAGAGATGTCAATGAAACTTGCTAATACTAATTCAACAGAAAACTGGGAATTTTAAGGGTATGAAGCTGATGAAAATGCCCAAACTGTAAAAGCTTGATGACTTGGAGAAAAATTCAAACTGGGAAGAAGCTACAATTTAGCTTGCAATTTGAAAATGATTTCTCTCATTGGCTTCCTTTCATCTCTTTGCAGCCTAAAGTAATCTCTAAAAGGTGAAAGGTACTGGAATTTAAAATTTGAGCCAACAATTACAAATGAAAAGCCAGGTTCTAACTTTCTTTTCCTCACCTTTCTCCCTCAGATTTGAGTTTGTTCTGGTAATCGTTTGAATCTGTTCCCTCCAAACTCTTAGTGAATCTCCCTTTTCTCCAGAAGCCTTTTCATGGCAGATATCGCCAGAAAACACAAATGCTAATCTTTTGATAACTGGGTTTTGTTCTGAAGATAAAATGTGACAGACCCATTTCCAAGCTAGCAAGCTTCGGCCATGGATCTAACTCATAGAGATACAGAATGACAGAAGAAGATATCTAAGCTCAGCTGCCATTAAAAAACTACCATTACATGTTCTGTTCCAATTTATTTATTCTGTGGGTCCTTCTATACAACATCGAGCTTGCGAGTTCAAATCAAGAACAGAGATATAAAGCTTAATTTACAGAAGATATGAGATATATTAAGAAGCAGTGAAGACATGTTGATCGTAGTTGCATGCTTGTGTTGGTATATTAAAAAATAAAAATGTAGGTCTCTCAGTGATGATTGGTAATAAATGACTTCTTTCTCTTCCAAAATATATAAATATGAGATTAATGTGTATTAAATTGTGTTTTACAGAGATGAATAAAAAAATTTCAGACAGGTCATGAACCAATCGTGCTTACCAGTTCTGTATGTGTTCTTAAGTTCTCTTTGACTTGAGAAAAATTGGACATTGAAGTTCACTGAACAAGAAAGTGCTACCCAGTTCTCTTTATGTTTGACTTGTGATATAATAGGCATGTGTCAACCTTCTGGTTTTTCTATGGTCTTGGGGTTAGAAGAAGCTCATTGATTAAGTAGAGCTCACCTCCAAACCAAGTGAAGCATTCCATGATCCTTAAACTGCATTTCACTTTCTTCTTCGGTGATTAAGAACTGTTTATTAAAGCCCTCATTCAGGGTTTAAAAAATAAAAACCCAGAATCGGGATGCGAATCAGTACTGGATTGGATCAGCTTGGATCGATCCAAATCAGCCTCAGAATCGGCATATTTCAGGCATCTAGGGGTTCTGCACAAGAATCGGCCGAGTTGGATCAGGGAGAATCAGGATCAACCATGCTAAACCGCAGAGGCTAATCATAAAATTTTCAAGATCAATAAAAAGAGATGGTGCGATACAGTGTTTTAAAACCTAGGCCAATCCCGATTCTGGCTTGTCTGACTCGGCTGATCCCTGTACGGAAAGTAGGGTTAGTGCAGTTTTTATTTTGTTCTTGGAAACCATGGTTTGTGAACTAAATTAATCCTTCTTAATAAACAAGGAAGAATTCAATTCAAAATTAGCGGAAAATGTTTTCTACTTTATGTAGTCTAGGTAGGTTTAATATTATGTGATTTGCACATCAATTTGTGCCACACGGAAGGCTGATGTGTAAGCCTAACCATAGGATATTTGAAAATGTTTTGGATAGGTTGTATATCAAATTTCAAATTCAAATTCAATCATATATTCTCCTAGTATATCCATGAATTCTTGTATTTTTCGGACATCCATGTATTGACGTATACCTTTTCACATTCATGAATTTCTCAAATCATTTTTTACCCAAAAAAAAAAAAAAAAAGAATTTCTCAAATCATTGTTGTCTCTCAGTTAATTTCATTTGAACTGAAACTTGATATGCGAAAAGGGAATCTTGGGCCTACCTACCACAAAATTATAATTGCATTTGATTTGCGACATGCCAAGGATGCCAAGGAACTGTGCGTATTAGATATATACTCTTTACTTTACACAAGTTATAAGGGGCACTACCAAGCAAGAGACACCCCCCCACCCCAAAAAAAAAAAAAAAAAAAAAAAGCCACACTTTGGTGGCAGTGACAGCTCAAGGGCTTGTCCACAACCCCTCCAAATCTTCCCCCACCCACCTTAATTTTTTCCCAATTTTTTTAAAAAATAAGGTTCTCTGGCATTAGAGACTACTATAGATGTTTCTAAACATTTTCTTTGATGAGCTCCATTAATGAGGAGATGATGAACTCACAAGCTTTGAAGCCTACACAAGTAACACCTCTGTTCTAAATATTTGAGTCAACCTTTTTCCCTCATTTACCTGATAATAACTGTAAGATGGAGTCAAAAAAGCAAGATAACATGGATTCTTAAATTTTTATGGTTTTTATAGGATAATCTCTTAATTTTTTTTTTTAGTGACATCTTCTAATGAAAAGGATACAACCATGGAAATCCATAAAAGATGATTATAGATAAGGCCTTATAAATTTTTTTGGCTTCAATGGTTCTTGAAAACAGTGTGACATGTTTTGGTCATATGAGCTCTTATTCGAGGCAGAGATGGAGCTGACAGACCCCCAAATTTATTGGAGGAAGAAGACATGGAAGCTGGATAGACAACTGCAACTTATTAATAAACCTGCAATCAAGAACATTAATCATCATAGATCTGGAAATTCTCTCTCCAAAGCCAAGAATTTGTTTGTCGACAAGCCATGGTTTTCTTCCATGTTAACAACTGCTTTGGTTGTTTTTTCATTGGATTGAAGAACATGGTCTACACTAGTCATATATCAATTTTTATGAATATTGTGATCTACGTCAACCATATTGCTCACCATCTATTAAGAATTTTCATCTGTATTTTGTCAAATGGTTCAACTCTTATAAAATTTATTGATTTTTTCAACCTTCTTCGAAAGTTTTATTTTACAACATCACAAACCTTAGACAGAAATTCGCCATATGCCATATGAACTCAACTCAACCCAGCCTTATCCCAATTAAATGGGGTGACAATAGAGACATTAGGCAAAAAGTTTCAAGTTCATGATTTCAGTAAGTACATTCATCAAGTCAATAAAGATACTTCTCCACATTTACAGGGTAATTAAGGCCCAAAGTCAACAAAACATCAAGTCAACGAAAGTATTACATACAACCTCGTATCTTAAAATACATTAGAAAATGATTGTCAACCACTAAATTTCATAAGCAAAAGTAGTATCTAAGGGTATTTCATTATTTCAATAATTATATTTCCCAACCATTATTTTTACATAAAAAACATTCATAGACATTTTCATGTGATTTATTAACGAGCAACTGGTGATGTAATCACTGCTAAAAAGTCATTAAAAATCAACAAACTGAATCTGGAGAAAACTTGCTTAGGAGAAAGAAGACAGCTGCACATTTGCTTCTTTGATTGTTTTTCTTTATTCATTCTACCTCTAGAGAGAAAAGAGAGGATAGCAAGCCATAACTATACAATTTGTCATTAAAAAAGAGAGGAGAAAGTGGCTGGTAACAGGTAACCATCTTATTTATGATGATTGCATTAACTCTTGATGCTTTTACAGTTCCAATATTAAAAAAAAAATAAAAAAAATAAAAATAAAAATAAATAAATAAATAATCAACTAAAAAAAGAAGAATAAATAACATCCTGCCAAAGCAGGGGAGAACTTTTGCTATTAGTAAGTCATACAACATAATATAATGAAAAGAAAAGAAAGTAATTTGGCGAATTTGTCTACCGAAAAGTGTAGGTGCAAGGGGGAGGAAAGAAAGAACTTATGATATATTTTCTAATACTGTTGTTGACAATAGTACTTATTTGCTATTCCTAAATCCTAATTCATAAGTCAATTGTTGATGAATTGCATCTTTAGGCCTATAAAGAGAATGTCATATTACTGAGCCATGTGGGTTTTTATTGATGTAATAGACTCATGGGTGTATTCCTTCACATTTCTTCTCTTATGATAATAATGACATATTTGATTGTGCGATTTCAACAAAAATCTCGCTTTTGATCATCCTTTGCTAAAGCATCATAGGAGCCCGGTCAAGAATTTTCTCCTTTCTTCTCCACTAATTTTTTTCCATGTTTATAATTTAACGAGTTCTTATTAAAGTGCGGTAATTAATAACATAGGATTTCTACCAAATAATAATAATAATAATAATAATAATAATAATAATAATAATAATAATAATAATAATAATGACATAGGATCAAAATTGACTTGCTTACTATTCATTTAAAAGTTTGTCACTGGTCATTCACTGCCACAAAGACTTGTTCTTCATAATGGACTTAACAGCTTATCATGTGTCTCTGTTTTTTCCTTTTACTCTTTGATAATGAACAACTTATATAAGTAGTATTTTTGGATTTGCACAGCTGAGAACTACATCCATTCCGAAAACAGAGGTAGAGAAAGACCCATCAATGATCACACCTTCAAAAGTTGTAACTCATGTCATATCCAATAGGGAAATGTCTAAGATTTTTCTCTCCCATCAAATGTCAATTATTTGCTACTTTTACAACTTTTATTTATTTTCCTTCCATTCTCTCAGGTAAATCCATTTTCAAATCGGAATTTTACCTAACTGTTTACGCATTGGACCGTAAGTTTCATAACTCACATTTCTGATATTCTTATTAATAGGCACCCATTACAGATGGATTACTCTTAATATGCCTTCCTATATTTTTTTTGTCAACAGGTAGATGGCTACCAAAAGACAGGTTGTTTCAATTTGTTGACCCCAGGTTTCATACAAGTCAGCACTGAAGCACCCCTTGGCCCTTGGGACCCTTTTACAACCAATTTCTACTCTTGGAGACCCCCAATATGAAATTATACTCGGTACTTACTAGGTGAATTTAAGTTTCTTTTATCTCTACTTGTATTTTTATTACTTTGCAAGGCAAATGCCAAATGATTTATGTTAGTTTTCCTTTTTCACATTTTTTCTCAGTTACCTATGTTTTACAGTTTTGTTTTGTCTCTTTCCATGTTTGGATCAAAAGACTACGGCATTGGTGGTTGATACTTGGAGAAAATAAACATTTTGGATACTGTCCAAAGTCCATATCACTAATTTAGCTGATGGTGCTACAGATCTAGCATGGGGAGGGGAGGTTTTCAGGCATCAGAGGGACACCAGTCCTGAAATGGGAAGCAGTTTCTTTTTTAATCAAGGCTGAATGTTATGGCATATAATTGGTGGAAAAAGAGAGGTGAAGGGGGGGGGGACTTTTTCTATTTTGGGGTCCAGGTCTTTGCTAGTTTTTGATACAGGTACAAGTTTTTTATGGTTTCTCTTCATGGTTATTGTTAGATCAAACACCAAGAAACACGAATAATAAAGAGACAATAGATCCGTACAACACAGAGATTTAACGAGGTTCACACACCAGGGTGGTGTGCTACGTCCTCGGGCGAAGAAGAAGATGATTCACTATGCAGAAGAGAGATTACACCCTAGCAGCGTGAAAACCCTAGAATTCAATGACTTTCTCAACAAGCAATAGTACATTATATATACTCCAAAATCGTGGGTTGACCCATCGGGTTGCGGTCAATCTGGTCGAACCATACCCTGCACCTCCATACGAGATCAGTGATGGGCTCCGGGCTTGGGCCTATCGGCCCAACCCCTCTACTTCTATCACAGATCTCAGAAAAATTCTCATTCGGGTCGCCACCAAAATATGTCGAATCGGGTCAATCTTCAAAACGGATCAAGAATTCGAAACAAACTTAACAATTATGAATCTCTTGCAAGAAAAATTAATGCAAAAGAATCTAGGACAAAAAAAATGCTATCTTTTGTTAGTTGTAAAGGTGTAATGTGCGGAACTAATCTACACTGATATATGCATTGCACAAGGTAACACCATGACTACAGATCAGAACCCACACATCACATTATTAACCCCCATTTACTTCTGTAATTTTTTTTTCTAACCATTAAAGGAAAGCTAGACATGCAAAATTTAAATTGAACAGAACAGTCACCACTTTCATTGTTGAATAGTGAATGGGTTTGATAACACAAAAATGGTCATTCTAAATCAGCTCCTGGTTATCAACAGAAGATGTTTTCCCTATAGGAAAATAACCTCCGCCATGGAATTCTCCAGAAACAGAAGAATGTTCTATATTGACTGCAGTTTTTGCTTGTCCTGCCCAGCACATTCTCTTGTTTCCATTTGCACTTCTACCTGCAGATTAGGAGATCATCAGACTTATCTTCCAATATTCACATATTGATTACATGTTTGTGAATCTAGGATGGGTGGCTGTCATGCATGTATTTTTTCCATTAATTTTTCGATTTGTCAAAGGTGCGGCCCTTGGTGTGTGTCTTCCATTGAAACAAAATCCATAGCCCAGCGTTACCAATTTAAGATAGTAACGACACATAATAGCTTATCATGTAAAGTAGAGCTTAAAGCTTCTCAAGTTAAGGAGGTAAGTACACGGTTTTACCAACAAAACCACCCTCAGAACATAAGGTGAGCCAGCTTTTGCCACTCAGCAAGTGGAAAATTGAATTTGAATTTCTTGTTCCAGAAAGCTTTCTCATCCTCACCTCTGCTAACAACATATATCATCGGGTTAGTGAAAACAGATTGGAATAACAATGTCACCATAACCTCTCATAAATTTACACATATTCCTAAAGAAAAGAAGAAACTAGTTTTACTCTTATGAGTTTGGTCACAATAGTTGTCATGGCACCTAGACGAATCAAAGCGGTGGCTAGGCACCTTGTTGCCTTGGCATATAGGCGATGTCTTATTGAATAAGCGGTACTATAACAAAGCGGACGAGGAGCTTTTATTCCATCAAAAAGAACTTCATCGCCTGTAAAAAAGAAAAGAAGGTTATAAGTAAAGCAGAAATCTACTTTTCAAGTGTTTTCAAATACAAAGATTGAAAGGATTTATTTAAAACTAAGAGATTTTGTAAGTCAATAAAAAGCCCCTGGGTTAGGAGAGATGAAGTCGTAGAAGGAAAAACACTTGAGCATGCCTCCTCCCTCTTCTACAGCAGTGCTGTGCCATGGCTGCAATCTTTTTTTTTAATTTAGCGGCTGCTGCTGCTGCTACTGCTTCTTCTTTCTCCTCTTCCTCTTCTTCTTTAGCGGCAATGACAAAGCTTTCACTAATTCAGCCTTCTCTAGCAGAAGTATCTGCTGCTTAATCACATCTTCTCTTTTATATTCTTCTTATTCTTTTTCTTCCCACCCACCCCCCCTGAGCCCTTTTACCTGGGGTTTTCATTTTCTGGCTTGTTTCCTCTGTGTGGGAGTTAAGGCGCCTTTACAATAAAGCAACTGTACACCTTGGCATTCACAAACTGGGTTAGACCAGAACAGCCACCAAAAACAGTTCTTGGTTTTACAGTCATTAAACTGGGTTTTAGCCTCTGTAAAGTCCAGTCCTTGTGTGGAGTTTGCATTTCTTCCCCCCCCCCCCACTAAATAATACTTTCGCAGAATCTTCTGACCTTCTAAGTTAGTGACTCCAAGTCACGGCTCGTATATCTTCACTCTCAGACTCTCTTACAGAGAGACCACATGAACAGTAATTTTTACGTACAGCCCACCAAGCTATTAAATATATCATGATGAACTTATAATAGGATCTTTGAAGGTCAAATGGAAAATGATCACTATACCATAAGAAGTCTCAACAACTTATTCCCCACACATTTAAATGATATGAGATGAGAAAAAAATATAAGCCATTCGCCTTTCAGAGCTGTAGTTTGTTATCAGAAAAGGAAAAAAATTAATTTACAGGGAATAAACTTTCCACTTTACTGATTAATTTGCTTCAACCATGCTATATCCCGCAGTCTTCCTCAATCCCTCCTCTTTCACCAACCTCCTAAGCCTCTCCACATCTCTCCACCGACCATGCTCAGCATACAGGTTTGACAAGCTAACATGATAACTTGTATTTAGTGCGTCCAAGTTCAGAAGATGTTTGGCTGCAAATTCTGCAACCTCAATAGGGCCCTGTGACAACCTGCAACCAGTGAGCAGGGCTCCCCAAACGCTTGTGTCTGGTTGCATTGGCATCTCCTTAATAAATCCAATAGCTTCTTCAATTCTTCCTCGACGACTAAGCAAATCTACCATGCAAGCATAATGTGCTACATTAGGAACAACACCATATGTTTCTTCCATGCTATAAAACCAATTCCAAGCTTCATCTTCCAAACCACAGTGACTACACGCTGATAAAACCGAAACAAAAACAATGTCATTCGGCTTTGTCCCACACTCCAACATATCCAAGAAAGTCTCAAGGGCCGCTTTACCACACCCATTCACCCCATACCCATTTATCATTGAACTCCAGCATATAAGATCTTTGATTGGAAGTTTATCAAACAAGGCTTTTCCTTGGTTTAGCCTCCCAATTTTGCAGTATAAATCAATTAAAGCCGATGTTATATACGCATTGGATGAGTAACCAAGTCTAACAGTGTGGGCATGTACACTCTTCCCATGTTCTTGAGCTCCCATTGAAGAGCATGCTTGTAACAAACTAACCAAAGTGACCTCATTAGGCTTTACATTTACTAATTGAATCTGTTTAAATGTGTCCAGTGCATGGTATGGATACCCAGCTTGAGCATAAACAGAGATCATGGCACTCCAGGCAATAAGATCTTTCTCATGGAGGTGGGAAAAGAGAGTCTCTGCTGAACTGACATCCCCAAACTCGGCATACATTCTTAGAAGAGCAGTCCCAATAGCAACAAGAGACAAAAACCCATCCTTTATCACATAGCAATGCAATCCCAGCCCATAGTCAAGTTTACGCAACTGTGAGCAAGCTCCTAAAGCATTCCTAATGGCAGCTTCATTTGGTTCCAAGCAAGAAGATCGCATTTTTGAAAAAAATTCCAATGCTTTCAGAGGCAAACCATTTCCCAAACACCTGCAAATCATGGTGTTCCAAGAAACTATATCCTTATTCACAATCTCATTGAAAAGCAAAATTGAAACCTCTAGTTTCCCACATTTTGCATACATATCCACAAGTGAGTTCTGAACATTGGTAAACAGAGATAATTCTCTCTTTACGGAGTATCCGTGTATCTGTTTGCCCAATGACAGAGCAACAAGATCGGCGCAAGCAGGCAGAACGCTGACAATGCTTATGTGATTAGGTTCCTCACCTTCATATTGCATTTGTCGGAAAATCTCAACAGCTTCAATAGATTGGCCGTTCTTTGAGGATGCTGCAATCATTGCACTCCAGAGAACCAAATCCTTCGCGGGTGTCCCATCAAACAGTTCCCACGCCATTGCCATATCGTGGAGAGAATAGAGACCCACCAAGGCCGTCACAAGAGAAACTTCAGAGCCAAGCCCATGTTTGATCACAAAGCCATGAATTGCCCAAGTCCTATCTTCCCAACCCAATGCACTGACAGCGCGAATTACACTCAGAAGCGTCACGTAGTTTGGCTTCTGATCGTTTAAAAGCATTAGTTTAAACATCTCAATAGCATGTTCTGGGCGATTACTACTTGCGAAGCTAGAAATAGTAGCCGTCCAAGAAATAATATGTTTGTGGGTAAGTCCACCTTGAGATTCTTCATGAGAAATGGTGTGATACGAACAAGAATTTAAATTTCGAATAAGAAAGTGTCTTTGGGGAGAATCGTCGAACATTATGTGGGTACTTTTGAAACGGGACTTAGCTACCAGACTTCTAGTTTTTGAGATTTGGGTCCTCCATGTTTCGCTGACGTGAAAACGTAGGTGTCGATTCAATTTATTAGTATCGTGTGCTAGAGAAGCAAAGCCGGAACGGAGAAAGTTCATCACGCATAGCCAATAACTCGGGTCAGAGAGGAAGGAATTGAGACCTCTATGGCTCTTTTTCAAAAAATTAAATTAACGGGATTATATAGCATTCTACTTTGCGCACGTTTTAATATTTTATATGGATATATTTTTTTTTTATGTCATCATTTAATATTGGAGGAAATGATGCTCCCACCGCTATGAATCCCAAAAACCCTAGGCGTGTTGATGCCCACATGCATCCCTTCATTGGTGTGTGTCACCACTGCACCAACTAGAGGTTGCGCGATTAGACAACATCCTTTTTCACTGTACAATTTTATGTGCTAAAAGAATATTTGTAAAAATATTTAAAATAATTTTTATAAAATAATTACTATATAAGAAAGGTGACGAGAGTCTACCAAAATTTTTCTATGCAAGGTGCAAGATAAGTATACCCATCAAAGGTCGTAAATGTTTTGTACTCTATCGTATGAAGTCGATAACCCCCTCCCAATTGTTCTTCAATATCCTATGGGTACAATCCAAACCCTTCAATTAAATGACAAGGATGTGGAAAAACGGTTTCGATTCTTTTTCATAGAGCCCAAGGACTAGAAAGTGATCCTAGGGCTAAGGTGACCTAGGAACATGTGCCCAAGACCTCCCAATCGTAGGATCACATTATTGTTTTTAAGCTCTATGGAGAGGAATCCAATCAATGAGAAACTCAATTCGGGGAGTAATATGATCACTATATATATATATGTGCAATTTTTATAACAAAAACCCATTTGTAGTTAATTAGATGGTTAAAAGAATTCTATCTTTCCCTAACTTTTCTTTTTTATGTTAACAATTTGTTTTTTAAAATGTACTTTACTTGACAATAAAATATATTTATTTAAATGTAAAATAAAATTAGAACAAGAGATCGTTGCCATGCACCTTGCACCACAGTGGGAGTCAATGAGTGTGCACATAGGGACATTGATATGAATGGGATATTTTTATTTCGCAAGAGGTGGGGTGATAATTTTGCACACCCCTGTGTGTTAGGGCCTCTTAATCAGGCACAAAATGGAGAAATGTTTTATCTCCATGAGTGTGGCTTAAGCCAATGCTTCCATGTGTCTATCTTTTTATTTTTTTTGCTAATAACGGGTATCCAGGCCTTTGGCCTGACTAGTCCCGTGGGCCCATACTGACCCCACAATCTTATGGATCGAGTCATACCAGGATTAAATTAAAACCATTCAACTTTCACTGAAAACAATAAAGAGCATTAAAGACCCCGTGTGAGCGACCCAATGTGGGCCCAGTGAGAATCGAACTTAGGACGTCGAAGTTTATGACTCATACCAAGTTTATTACTCATCAACTGTGCTACCCCCTTGGGTTTCCATGTGTCTATCTCTATCCTTGTTTATTTTTATGAAATGACATCTCAGCCCTTTATTATCGGAGGAGAGAGACAGACAAATAGTACTGGTGAGGCAAGAACACTGAAGACTACCGTACACAAATTTCCTTCCGCTACCATCCTAACCAAACGGAGCCGTTATGAAGCTGTATATTTTCCTGGGAATCTGTTACAATCTCTTCTTTATAAAGCGGACGCGTCTCTTTCCCGCCAAACCCAAACCCTAGTTTTGGTTAGTTAGGAATCTCTCTCCATTCGTTATATCGCTCCTCCCCCGACCTCTTTAACGCTGTAAGCAAAACAGTAGCAGAGAGAAATTAAGAGGAGGAGGGGAGAGGAGAGCCGAGCCGGAACCGTAACAACCATGGATCCCCACAACGTGACTTCGAACCTAGTTCTCATCATGGACTTCGGTTCTCAGTACACTCATCTCATCACTCGTAGAATCCGAAAACTCTCCTTCTTCTCCCTCTGCATTTCCGGCACTTCTCCTCTCAAATCCATCACCGATCTCAACCCTCGTGTTATTATCCTCTCCGGTGGCCCACACTCTGTTCACACCGAGGGGGCGCCGTGCTTTCCTCCTGGTTTCATCGAGTACGTTGACTCGAACAACATATTCGTGTTAGGTATTTGCTATGGTCTGCAACTGATTGTGCAGAAGCTCGGGGGAGAAGTCAGGGTTGGAGAGAAGCAGGAGTACGGGAGGATGGAGATTACGGTTGAGGAGGCTTGCGGTATGTTTGGTTCTAAAGCTGTTGGCGACAAGCAGAGCGTTTGGATGAGCCATGGCGATGAAGTTGCGCAGCTCCCGGATGGGTTTTTGGTTGCAGCTAGGAGTCAGCAAGGCTCAGTTGCGGCGATCGAGAATCCATCGAGGAGGTTTTATGGGCTTCAGTATCACCCGGAGGTAAATCATGAATGAGCATGTTCCTACTATTGTCCTTCCATTCTCAAAGTGTCTGATCAATCCATTAATTCAGTTTATTCATTAACTGAGGTACTGAATTGGGTATTGATATGGAACCTTGTTCCTTTCTTCTTGGTGTTTGTTTGAGGACTAACGGCTTGAGCTAACGGTGGATCATCGGATAGCGTACTTGCTTCAATGATGATAGGCCGAGTTTTTTCTAGTCTTTTAGACGAATGGGTCTTGATTTAGGCTAAATAAGAAACGATTTAAGATAATGAAATGGTGGCTAAGCTTGCAGGTACATCCTTTGACTGGTTTATGATGTCCCTGCCTCCAAAAGTGTCTATTGTAATAAAACCTTCATCTGTAACATCTCACCTTTCTCACCTTGTTCGCAGCTGCTGAGTAAGGCATGGTAGGGTTGTTAGCTTCCATTTGTATGCCTTCTTCTTATTCACTACTGGTGTTTTACTTGATTGCTTGTTGCGTATTTTGGGTTTGTCCCATCATTCTTTGTTTCATTAGAGATGTTCATTTGTATAGATACTGTGTAGGTGACACATTCCCCAGAAGGGATGGAAACACTGCGCCACTTCCTTTTCAATGTATGTGGAATAACTGCTGATTGGAAGATGCAAGATGTAATGCAAGAAGAGATTAAAGTGATCAAAGGTATGGTGGGTCCTGAAGATCATGTTATCTGTGCATTATCTGGGGGTGTAGATTCCACAGTTGCGGCTACTCTTCTTCATAAGGCAATAGGAGATAGACTTCACTGTATTTTTGTTGACAACGGTTTATTGAGGTGAGCCTCTGAACCGAGGAAAATTCGATAATATATTGGTATCTATGGACAGAGTAACTCGTCTTTGAATGTGTTAAAGTGTCTGGACATTATTATCATTCCCTCCTGGTATTTCATTGATTCAAAATCTAATCACATTTTCTTTGTATACCTATCTAGGTACAAGGAGAGAGAGCGTGTGATGGAAACCTTTGAAACGGATCTTCATCTACCTGTTACTTGTGTTGATGCAACAGAACAATTTCTTAGTAAGCTTAAAGGTGTTGTAGACCCTGAGGCTAAAAGGAAAATAATTGGAAGAGAATTCATTTGCATCTTTGATGTTTTTGCCCAAGATTTGGAGCATAAATTAGGAAAGAAGCCTGTTTTCCTGGTTCAAGGGACCTTGTATCCAGATGTTATTGAATCATGCCCACCTCCTGGAAGTGGAAGAAACCATTCTCACACAATCAAGAGCCACCATAATGTTGGGGGGCTTCCCAAGGACATGAAACTGAAACTTATTGAACCACTTAAGCTACTATTCAAGGATGAGGTTATAGATCTATTTTCTCTTGGCACATTCATTCATTTAATTGAGTTTATGTTTACACTAATTGTTGTTTGTGTACCTTTGTTGTAAGGTTCGGGAAATGGGGGTCATCTTGAATGTTCCTGAAGCATTTCTAAAACGTCATCCTTTCCCTGGGCCAGGCCTGGCAGTACGAGTCTTGGGCGATGTTACCGAAGGAAATGCCTTAGAGATCCTTCGTCAGGTCTGCTTAGCGTTTTACGGAGGAAAATGTTTGCCTTTTTGGCCATTTTTTAGTATTTATATTGCTGAAATGTCTGTTCAGGTTGACGAAATCTTCATTCAGTCAATTAAAGAAGCTGGGCTCTATGATTCAATATGGCAAGCTTTTGCGGTATTTCTTCCAATAAGATCAGTTGGGGTTCAAGGGGATCAGAGGACACATTCTCATGTTGTTGCTCTCAGAGCGGTTACCAGCCAGGATGGAATGACGGCAGATTGGTGATTATTTTTATACTTTTATTTTATTATTATTATTTTTTAACATAGTTGATATAGTTTTGCCCCATTCTTGTGAATTTGAGTATATATGCTGGTTTTCAGACGTTGTCCTAGTTCTCTGTAAGCAATTGCAGATTGTGATATAGTTTTGCTTGTTAGGGTATAATGGTTCATGGATTATTAACCTCACACTTTATTGTGTAAATACTTCATTTTATTTTCTTGTGAGAACCTGACATAGACATCCTTCCGGTATGTCGACCCATGATACAGATTTTGCATTGGAGTTTTAAGTTGGTTCAACACCAACAATCTCAAGGTTAATCCCAACTTAATGGGGTCGGCTACATGGATCCAATCCAAACACAATAGGAAAAGGAAAAAAAAAAGTCCAACCATCATGATGAGAAAAGAGAGAATAAAGGTGATAGCATAGATGAGGGTAAGAGGAAAGAGGTACAACTCAACAAGTCGAGAATTTTAGCAATATGGGTTCGGGTACACAGATCCTTGCCCTCCAATGGGCTCTATTGAAGGTAATACTTGGGACAAGAACGAGACTATGTATGTCCTCCCTCACAACTTCGTCTATGGTCATTTTAGG
This sequence comes from Macadamia integrifolia, assembly GCF_013358625.1. NCBI lineage: Eukaryota > Viridiplantae > Streptophyta > Magnoliopsida > Proteales > Proteaceae > Macadamia > Macadamia integrifolia. Next base: position 34,401,390 of record NC_056562.1, read on the forward strand.
CCTGCCCCTAGTTCTTTTAGCTCCCTCAATCTGTATCCGATCACTCATCTTTATTGGGGCGTCCTCAGGCCGCCTTTGAACACGGCCATACCAGCTTAAAGGACATTCACGGAGCTTGTCATTGATCAGTGCAACTCCCAAATCAGCTTTAATATGCCTTATTTATCCTTCTTAGTTTTGCCGCACATCCATTTTAACACTTTCATCTCAGCTATGCATAGATTCTCTATATGACACTTCTTATCTGCCCAACACTCCACCCCATACGTCATAGCTGGTTGCACAACAGTCCTATAGAACTTTCCCTTAAGCTTTAAAGGGATGTTTAAGGATGAACCTCAGGAGTCATGTGAAGCATTCACCATATTTGTATAATGAGGACGCGAGGTGTTAAATAAATGACAGTAATAATGATAGGGAAAAAGAAAGGCAGAAAGAGGAAAGGTTCTGATGATCTACAAAAGAAAACCAGAAACTCATAAACTAGTTCCTATTTTTTATTTCATTTTATTTCTTTTTCTATTTTCGGTTGAGTGGTTGCGAATGAGTGGAACTCTTACCTGCACTATTTTGGTTTACAACTTTACATGATGATTTGTATAATATTCCTATCTGTTAGTTGGTTCATTCTTGTCTTTGCATCTTTCTCAGGAGTGTTGGTTGCATTGTGGAAGACTTCTAGCTGTTGCCTTGCTTTATAAAACATGTATATGTTAAAATGTATAACGTGAAATAGTGTGAGAAAATTTTACTCATACTACACCCTATGTTTTCTGGTAATAAATGCTCACTTTTGAAAGAAAATTTTACTATCTTTTACCTAGGTAAAAAGTAATTCCTTCAATACCTTGAACTTAAAGTTAGACCTGTTTGTATTGCTGGTCGACTCTGACTCTGAAGCCCGGGTAAGAAGTAAAGTAGGAGGGTTGTTGCACCATGTGGGCGGCAGACATCATAAAAAATTCTGGCCAAACCTGTTAGCATGAATGACGTAGACAAGTACTACGGATGTTGCATAAGGCTAAGAAGAACCGGGCCTACACTTAGTCCCATGGTTCTTCAACTGGATTTTTGATGGGGCTAGTCCACCAACAGGAAGTAAGATTCCCAACTGAATGGTAGGGTCGAATGTACTGTAGTACAGCAAGTTACACACTTAAATAACAGTAATAGTAGGGCTTATAAAAGGTCCAAACTGAGTTCAAACAGAAAGGATATCGACACTAGTGAAAGGATGAAAGTGTAGACACAACCAAGGGCTATATTTGTCTCTACAAAAGATATAACTGTTTATGTCAGCTTGCTGCTGAAATTAGAAACTATATGAAACCTTTGATTCCTAGGTCAGAACACCTCAAAGTTAACACTAATAAGTAGTTAATGTGTATGAGAATTGAGCTGAGTTTAGATGTTGCCTAGGTAAAAATTCATTTTGAAGTTGACATTTGTGGTATTGGATAAATCAATTTCTCATTACTATGTTCTCACAATCTATCTCATTGTATGCTCGTATTCAGTTTTAGACCCGACATTTATTTATATTTAATAAAGTCCCCATGATCTTTCCCTTCAAGAGAAAAAAAGGGTGGGGGGGGGTCCTCACCATGTGTCTGTCCGGTTGACTACCTCTCTGTTAAACTTACTGTGTGATTTCTTAAGCTAATATTATGATCCTTAATTATGTGAAAGGTTGATGATTGTATAGCACTGATTCCTTAGAAATGCGCAATCACCATTATAGCACAATATTCCTCCCTTTGCTATATTATTGAACTAGAAATCCTGTAATAAATCGCCATCAGGAAAAAGAAAAATACTCTTATTGATGAACAGGGAAATTCTGTTAATTTTCTCAGCCATCTACTTTGGGTTGCCTAAATTACTCTGTTGAACATTCATTATCATTCCTCATATTCTTGTGCTGTGTGTCCTGTCTACAAAATGCTTATCAGTAGAAGTTAAGGAGCCCTATAATGAATGAGAAAGCTTCATAAATTCTACTCTGTTGCTATGGGTAATTAATACTGTTCACATATTCATTTCTTATTGTTTCTTTTTTCTTCCTGAAATTGGAACATGTTTAGGTATTATTTTCAGCACAAGTTCCTTGATGATGTCGCCCGAAAGATTTGCAATAGTGTTCGAGGTGTAAACAGAGTCGTACTAGACATTACAGGGAAGCCTCCATCAACGATCGAGTGGGAATGACATCATGTCAGATGCCTGTGCAAGGACTTAGGGGGTTTATGTGAACGAGGACCAGAGTTTAAACCATCTTTAATTTTTATGTCCAGAGGATGCCTTCTGCTTCTTTCAATGAATCAAACTTCAGCTAAGGTTTCAAGAAAGGTACTGGATGCTGCAGAAAATGGCCACGACTTGACATAAGTGGGGTTTGTGCTCCTAGCTTTGGTATGATTTTTTGCATGGATGATAATGTAAACTTACTCTATGAATACTCGATCTATTATAATATATTATTCTTCCGCAATTTAGCCGTCTTGCTCCATTCTTTACTAACAAAAAAAAAAAAAAAACAAGTCTAGGCTCTACCATTTGTTGCACTTAATAATTCAAAATTCTTGATAAAGTCCAGTAAAAGATTTATGGTCATATATATGAGAATTTGACAATTTGTTTGAAAGGATTAGAGGACCCGAATCAGGTAGGACCCAATTCGAACCAGAGTTAATGGTTTGAGACCATATCAGGCATTGAGAGTGTGGACCTTGTTGCAAAGGTAAGGTATCTCCATTATGACTTAGTGATCGCTGGTTCAGGTCAGGAAACAGCCTCTGCAAAGCAGGGATAATGCTGTGTAATGTGTACATGAGTATGTTATGACCTTCCTTTAACCCTAGAGTGGCGAGAGCCTTGTGCATTTAATACGCCCTTTGTTCATGTGGGGCATTGCCACTCCTAATGGTACTTAGATTTAAAATTTTTAGATAAAAGAACACTGACTGCTTGCAACCAAATAGAGCCTAAACGAGATGGTTAAAAGAGGAGGTTTTGCCTACCAAGGATTTCTAATCTTGTGCCTTAAGGCGCAATTGGCTTCACCAATCAGTTATAGTGATCATGTGGTCAGGGGTTTTACACAAATTGTGAATGGGCTACAGGGAAGGAAGAATGATATAATCCACATTCCACAATCCACAGTACCACTCCAAGGGTGATGAATCATGCAAACGGGTGCGAGAAATTAATAAATTACTCCTTTTTTTACATATAATAGTTAATAAATAATTACATGTGAGGTAAATATGACTTCTTGTGGGGTATTTTTCCTTTTAATGGGAAAAGTTTCTATGCCAGATTTGGTGGTTACACTAACACTCTCTTTTCCCCGCATGAAGTGATTTCTGCCTCTGCCTCTGCCTCTTACATATGAAATCGTTTTATCACACCTCATTAGTGGTTCTCCCATCAATTTGCTTGGAAAACCCTCTCCGGCTCTCCCTATTTAATAAAGCAAACCCCACTTCTTTTGTTAATTGGGACCTTTAAGATCAAGGGTTGGGCCCGGAACAAACAATAGACATTGGGACCTGAAAGTAGACCCATTACCGGGCCTAGCAGTTTAACATGTACAGAATCTCCTTTGGCGATCTTCCTTGTGTTCTTGTATATATTTGAGGGGACAAACTTTGCTGTCCGTGAGAGGTGAGAGGCCCCTGGGCCACAGAAAGGAGCGTGCAATGATCACCATGTCTATGCCTAGTATTGCATGCCCCTGTGTGGGCGCAAGGGCTTCTCACGGATGGAAAACACTTGCTCATATTTGAGATAAATACACGTGACATTGATAAGATCTTGCTTCCTTTTCCTACAAGCCCTGCAGTGTAAAGGTGGTGAGATACTCGTGATAGTGTAGCACACGGGCACTCGTTGCAATCTTTTGGTCCCTCCCACCGGGTATGATTGGTCTTCATTGATTCCAATTTAAGAGTTGAATCGTCCCAGAATCAATTGGACTCGGTCAGAATTGACTCATCTCCTCTGGTTTGGTCTAACTTGGTAGGACCGTAGGCCACAATATGCAGAATTGGGGTTTATCCCCAATCAACCCGGTCGATTCAACCAATTTTGATTTGAGTTTTAAAACCATGCTTTCCGTAGGAGTTAGTTCTACTTTGGTGAGACCATGGTTTTAAGTATCGGTGCGTATCGTGCCGTATCGACCGATACGTATTCGTATCGATAGGCATCGGCACAATACATACCGATACGTATCAAGAAATTTTAAAACCCTTATGTATCGATACGTATCCTACGATACGCACCGATACACCACCGATACGCACCGATACACACTGATATTCACCGATACTCTGTGAAAAATTCAAAATTGAAGTGAAATGTACATTTCGGTATGTATCGACACGTATCGGTGTGTATCGGTATGTATCATCGATACACACCGATACGTACCGATACGGTCATAAAATGGCCAAAATGGGTAATTTTTTAGAAAAACATAATTTTTTGAGGTGTTTTTGTTCCAAAGTTGCTGCCAACCATTTTTCTCTCTAACTAAAGTGGAAATCAAGGTTGGGAACAAGGATTTTACATTTATGGGACAATTACAAACCTTGGATTCTTAGTGCGATACTCTCAATTTACTGTTTATGCATAATACATGTTATATATAACTTTTTTTAACTATTTTTTTTATGCAAATGTGTATTAAAAAGTGTTTCCTATCCATTTATGTGCGTATCTTTAGCGTATCTTAGCGTATCTTCGATACGATACGATACCCTCCGATACGTATCTTAATTTTGGCTGACCGATACGACGACCGATACCGATACTTTAATCCTTGGGTGAGACCATTTCTAGATTTCACAATTGTATTTTATAAGCTTAAAGTAATTTCATAGAGATGCAACTGAAATGCAAAACCCCAACAGCAGAAATCAGCTTTAATCTTCTATCTTGTATCACATAGATAGCCTGAATACAGTGCCAATAACACCAAGTGCTGGAGCTTTGAGGCAGTCCAAGCCAAGTTATAGCACCCTACCCCCACTACTAAACTCTAATTACATAATAATCAACAAACCAATTAATGACATCTCTGCAAGTATCTCCCATCAGTTTTAGCCTCCTAAAGGTCACAATGTTCAATGCTTACCAATGACTCTCTGTAGTGATTGCTTGATCATTCCGGCAGAAGCGACGGCAACTCCCCTAAACTGCAGCCAAATTCCCTAGTGAGTCAACATTTTAGTGAAGACCCATCTAGAAAAAGAAGAATTCTTATTTGAGTATCATAGATACAAACCTCAGATTTGATGGACAGTATAAGAATGCCATCGACAGTGGAAGATTGAACCATCTGAACATCTAAATTGAGATTGCTTATGGCATCTATAATGTGGAGCAACAAAGACTCCCTCCAAGAACACCTTATGTCAATCAGAACTTCTTTCTCATTCATAACAACAGTGAGATTGGCTGCCAAACCATCTTTTGATGAAGCCCAATCAAGTTCCACTTCTGTTTCATCAATGTCAGAAGCCTTCCTCTTGTTAATTGCGGTCTTCCTTTCATTTGCAATGTCTCTATGGACATAGTTGTCTGATGTCCTCTCTGCTATATCTGGGTGCTTCCTTCTTTCTCTTGCTTCATACTCTGCCAATTCCCTGCATGATTCCAACTCTTCCACCCTTCTCTCAAGCTCTTTCAGGTAATCTATTGTATCACCAAGGATAGATGCTTTGTCAACCTGCCAAATATGCAAACAGTATTAAAATTTCTCACCATGAATGGATCTTAAGAGAATCTCCTAAGAATAGTAGTTCAAGTACCTTTCCAACAGAAGGAACTAGGGACTTCAGGATATGAAATTTTTCCTTCAGTTTCCCCCTTCTTCTTCTCTCTGACAATACATGGTTCCCACCAACATCATCCCATTCTGGTTCCTGGATTCTATCCTTGCCATCTATTTGTACTGATTTAATCAAGTTACTACTGTGCATCCAACCTACGTCAAACAACATCTTCTTTAATATTTTCTGTGGTGTGTCAATCTGTGTTTTCAGACAATTGACCAATCCTTCTCTCCAATTTGTAAAGCTGGATTTGTGGTTACCACTGCGAACGCATGGTGCTGCAATCAAACTGTGTGAGTTCTTAAAAATGGAAGAAAGAGTCCTTGAGTAACGCAAGTCATCAGTTCTGAGGTCCAATGAGCTTAGCTTAGTGTCATTGCATTCTTGAAGTTCTTGAAGACGAAAGTAGTTTATTTTTTCACCCTTCGGAGAAGGAATTACATTCGGAGGATTTGCAAGTGTGTGGGATATAGAGTCACAAGAATTCATTGAACCAAGCATGCAATTACTGAACTCATCATCCAAGAACTGCCAGCCCTGGACTTGTGAAGCCCTACCATTTACACCTTCCAGCATGAAAGAATCTTCAGTGTGCTGATGTGCCCCGCACCCGTTTGAGCTGTCATAGGGGGAGTCTTCACAGATATTTGCATGAAAATTCTCAATCCCACCTTTATTGAACTCAATTTCTTCTTGAGGAATGTAAGATGTTATTAATGCAGGGGTTGCAGTCTCTTGTTTTGCCTCAAATTGGATTTCTGGATCCAAAGCCATTGTATCAGTTTTCCCATGGCCAATCTTGGCATATGGAGGGTCCTCCTCATCGTCTGCATTTTGAGGGCTGAAAGCTGATTGTTCAATGCAATTAGGCCTTGGGAACTCCAAGCAGCAAGTCTTAACTTGTTGAATGAGGTTGGGGTCTTCTGAAACCTTAAAGACAAACACGATTACAGTATAATGCAATGAGTTTCAGCCATTACAACTGAAATGAAGTGGTAGAAATGAACCGTAAAATTACCAGATCAGTTACCCCCAGCTCGATCACACCGCCTAGAAATGGAAAGCATACCACAGTCTGCAAACCAAAAACAGAAGCTACTTATGATGGTGTTTTCATCGAATGCTCACGGTGATTAAAACAATCTGGAAGCCAGCTCATCAGCCAGGTAGCATCAGATTTGGCCACATCATTGGTCCCTTTGTCCAAATCCCCTGGGTTGAAATTTTAATTAATTGAAGAAAAATATGAGATATTAGGTGTTATGTACTTATGTTACCACAAGACTAGTGATATAGAACTGTGTTTACTTGACATCACTAAGTGATACAATGTCAAATAACTGGTCACATTTGGAGCCCTCAGTCTGGGCCAACTATCCCCTTTGATAATCAATCTAGGAATATGAGGGTACCATCAATAGCAGCATTGACTTTTCTGGGGTTACAAGCATCTCCTTAGGACCCTTGACCATAAAGTTCTGTCATAATTCAATGCAAAAGAAGAAAAGGGGTCTTGATACCTGGATAGCTGCACTCTAAGGTTGATGATTGATTTGAGTCCAGCCATTGAACAAAAGAAAGAAACAGAGAAAATGAAAGTCAGCTTATCTGCCAATGTCTATATAGGATTTTCATCAGATTTAAGATCTCTGCAAGGAATAGTAGTAACCTTTGCTAGCAGAGAGCGTGTAAATACTTTGCTATCTGCATCAGGAGCCCTGCACAACCAGATGGTTTGATCATTTTCGAATGCTCTTCCAGGCAACCTGGGCACCAACAACGAGTGAGAATTTTGTTTAGCTGCATCTTATTGACCATGAACCAACAGAAACAGGACAAAACAATCTTTAGATATACAAATATACTCCAAACACAGTTTTAAAATGATCTCTTGAGAGGGGAAATTGACCCCAACAGTGTTACTATCACTAATTTGAAATTAGTCAAGTTCAATACCCAAGTTCTGATTCTGGAGAAGTTAAAATGCTGGTAATGATGAGAAAATTGCAGCTTCAATCATCCTATTGAATGCATTTAAACATTCTAACTGAAAATTATTACAACAGATTTAAGGCTGTAGGTGGCCAGAACAGCAGGAAGAATTAAACAACAAGAACTAAAACAAGTACCCTTGTCCACAGTTGAACTGAAAGGACATGCAAACCAAGTAAAACCACTCTGCATCAGTGAGATCTTCAGGAGACAATGCTGCTGAAGGCCTCCGAGCTTGTGTGTTGGTGTCAGCTGCTGATAGTGACTCATACAGCTCTCTTAACTGCTCACTCCTTTGCAGTCCCATTTGGTCAGCATTTAACTCCATGGGTTGCAATGTTTTCCTGGTCTTTATGTCTCCATTGTAGTACCCATCTCTCCATTCCAACACCCTAAAACCCCAGAAAAGAGCAAGTAAAAGAATTTAGAACTATGTAAATCTATCTCCATTCATGATTAGCAAGGCACAAGCATTTCATGCATCTTCATATCAGTTTCATGCTCTGAAGTAACAGAGGATAGTGAATCAAAAGCTCACACCTCGGAAATGGGTTGCAAATCTGAAGCTATCAATTTTATGGGCTGAAACTGGAACCACACTAAAGCCAGATTTCTCCAATTATGCAAGGAAGAGTTATCTCACACTAGATATTAAGTAAAGTAAATCTAATTTAGCATCAAACAGGAAACAGAATAAAAAAGCAAGAGGCACAATTTTTTTCTTATTTTGGGGGAGGGGGGTTCTTGATGGATTCCAAGTAGAAGGAATCCAGATACAGTAATAACATTAATATTTTAATTACAACATTCACTATGGTGTTTAATAATTCAACAACTTTGCCAAAAAAAGGGTTGATCTTGAAGACAAACCATTAACAGTAAATTTCCCAGTTGAGAAAACACATTATCCTTGAGACCCAAACAAATGTTAGCCATTATATATCGCTTCTCTACTGTTAAGCAGACCCAGTTGCAGGAAACTAATTAAGAAGGCAGAGCAAAAAGGTTCCTAATAAAGAGAAAAAAAAAAAAAGAGGAGGAAGACTTTGAATATCAATACCCTTCAGTTGAGATAGACCAGAAGATCGCATAGCTCCATTGAATGCTCCTAACAGCAAAAGCTAGCTGTTTTCTCAAGTGATTTTCTGGTACTCCCTCCTGGTTTTGGAGCCCAGTTGCCATCGCCCAGCACATAACCTTGAAGTCTCACTGAAAGAAGAGTAGAAGACACAAGCTCCCCCAAACTCAAGCAAGTAATAAAGGCGGGTTTTTGTAGTGGGTTTCTGGCTTTTCTTTGATTCTCAACCCACAAAAAAGAGAACTCAGAAATAATAATTATCTTGGGTTTGTAAGAGAGAAAATATCAGATAAAGGAATGACCAGATGACAGCTTTCTATCTTAGGTTTGTGGACAAGGTGGTGGGGCAGTTCGAAATCATGAAACAAGTAACCCCAACAGATTTATGCCAAGCATTCCAGGTTTTGGAACTATGAAAACCAAGACCACCATTTAACTAGCTTCAGAGTAAAGAGTAGGAGCAAGAACAACGGAAAGCAGAGAAAAAGGTGAGTAGGTGACTCTGGTTCTTTGAAACTCCTCCATTGTTTTGGAGAGTAACAGAAACCACAAAAGCAGATTTTTACAAAAAAATAATGAAAGGTAGTCTTGAATGAACAGGAAAGGAATCCGTACAAATGGTTCACTCCTTTGAGATTGCTTCTTATCATTCGTTCTTAACAGCTATAGCCCAGCTGTTTGAAACCCAAGAAGCAAAGGGTCCTTTACTCCTTTTTATTGTGGTTACTGGTGAGAGAGGGCATTGAAAAGTCTACAATGAGCAGCTTCACAGTAACTTTTTTCGTTTGGGAGCTCATAAAGACTAAATTCAACTTATATACATAAAGATTGTGATTTTCTTCTTCACTAAAAAGATATTGAAACAATTGAATTAGAGATTTAGAGGAAAAGGAGAAAAAAAGGGGAAAATAAAACATTGCTCATAATAAAATCTCCGTTTCCACTTTTCTGGGAAGTGGGTCTTTATTATTCCACCACAAGAACCAGTCTTTAATGGCACAGAGCTCAAAAACCAAATGCTTCCCTTTCAGAAAAGACGGCTAGGAAAAGGGGATCTATAGCATTTCATCCTGATTTTGGAATCTGAAACGTAACTCAACAAATCAAAATTAGGGGAAAAAATGAAAAAGATAGAAAAGAATAAGAACAGGAAGGGTAGATAGATCAGAGAATGCAATCTTATCAGTGAAATCCACTGAAGATGAGTTGAGAGCTTGTGACTGCTTTCAAGTATCAAAAGATTCTTTGAGAGTGTCACAGAGAAAGCAGAGAGAGGTCCACCCTCCACACTCCACAGGGAACGTGTTTTGTAGTTTCAAAGGTCCACATGAAGGATTTTGAGCAAAAAAGATGGCAGAGTTGTACGGCCAACGTATGATTGGACCTGCAGAGCTGTTTTTTTTTTTTTTTTTTTTTTTTTTTTAAATTTATTTACGTTGGGTCGATGATTGAAGGTTGATAAAGAGGAAGGAAACAAAACGAAAAAGAAAGAGGAAAAAGCCATCAAATAATATAAATAAACCAAAACTAATATGCGAAAGACAAAAGGGGGAGGGCCACTGGTTCTTTTAGATGATCTCTCTTTGTTCCTTTCTGCATGAAGCCATGAGATGATACAACCACTCTCATTCCTTTGCAAATAAAATATTACTGTAATCTCTCCATTTTACATAGCTCAGCCCAGCTGGAATTGGTTTGATTTGATTGGTTCATTTTCAATTTAAATCAGGATTTAAAAGTGTGATAAGATAAGGGATTCGGGTTGATCTGTTGGGAGTGTGATATGTTGTATTTATTTGCTCGTATACGTAGGTAATATGGGTATATCAATAAATTATCTGTATAGTGTTCCGTTATCTATTTGTGGGAGGATTCTTTTTTTGTAAATATTTGAGAGAGGTGTAAGGATGGGCAGTTGTAAATTATAACCATATTTTCCGTTAATAGTGAAATAAATCTCATCTCATTGTGGATGTAGAAAATCTTGTCAAAAATTGTGTAAATATTTGTATGCGATTGTATGATTGTTAAACCCCGAATAAGCCGAATATAGGGTTCTGAAGATTGATTCCAACCGCCAAAAGATTTGAATTTTGATCCTGGGTTCTTAAACCCCGACTCTAACACATTTTTCAAGACAAAAGTTGCTCATTCACATTATCCTTTACGACAACTATATCCCCTTATCAATGAAGACATTTAGGATTAGGACTTTAGGCTGTGTTTGGTAACATTTCTGTTTTAGAAACAACGTTTCATGTAAAAAATGAAAATTTCAATTTCTGTGTCAAAATGCATCTTTTATTTTGGGAATGAAATTGGAACGACAGAACTACCTTTTGTCGTTCCGTCAATTCTTATTTCTCCAGTTTTTTTTTCCAAAAAAAAAAAAAGAAAAGAAAACCCACTATTAATGCACCGAGCACTTTATTTCATTTTTTCCTTCCATGGGAATGAAAAAACCCCAAAAATGCTTTTTTGAAACATTAATCAAAAGCAGCCTTAGTGTCTTGAAGCTTGACTACCCAAAAAGTGCAAAAAAGGAAAGAAGAAAAGGATCTACAGGTTGTCTTAAAAAAAAAAATGAAAAAGAAAAAGATCCATATTGGATCATCCAACATTACTGAATTACTTTAAACCCTTTTCCTTTTGCATTATCAGGGAAAACTTAAAACTTCAGAAGTCCATGGCTCATTCATCATCTGCTTTTGGCTGCTTGATCTTCGAAACTATTTAATTTTGTTTTAAATGAAGTGCTCCTTGTGGTTATTTGGATAAATCCAAGTGTTTGTCTTGGCTGTTTGATTAGTTAATTCCATTTAACTTTGGATTAAGTTTTTTTTTTTCCACCAAGTGTGAGCTGGTGAAGAGAGAATCTATTCATCAATGTTGATGTAATGTAACTCCTACCTCTATTATTCATGGTCCAAAACACTAGGATGTGATTAGGGTTAAGAAAATGGAATTCGGATTAGATCAATTAGGAATCAACCAAAATATCTCCTAAACCTAGAAATCTAATAAGGAACAACTTGTTTGAATTAGTCGGAATCAAAATGTAAATCCAACCGATTAGATCCTAATTCTTAAAATTCTTACTTGTTAGTTAATATTGTAGAAACCGAAATCTATAATTGATATAGAAAGCATAACGTAACAGAAACAAAAATAATTGAACAACCATAACACTAGGATATATATGGTTTGATAAAATGCCTATGTCCATAGAGAGATGAGAATAATTTTCACATGCAATAGAGAAAACAATTACAAACTCTCTTCCTCTTGCCTCTCTGTTTACAAAGAATTCCCTTATTCATCAAAATAATAATAATAAGAATAATAATTCCCCTAAATCCTATAACATGATTGCTAAAAAAAAAAAAATGATACAATTAAAGACATTACTTCCATATGAACCCTAAAAAATATAGAATTTTTTAAGACCCTTTGAAAAAAACCCACAACCTAAATTACATAATACAAAACTTATTCAACCCTCAACAACTGCAAATCTTTTTACTCTAAAACTTTCACTGTCAATTCTTGGTTCTCTTAACTTAATTGGGATAGTAGAGTCGTGTGGGCTGTCATCCCTTAAGTACTCAAAATCCCCATAATAATTTTTCCTTACCTATCATTGTTGGGATTTTCACCCTATAACTAATCAATTTGTTGATTATCTATTCCAAATCTTAAAGTCAAAAGACTCATTCTGCATTATATCGAGAAATGTTAAAGTAACTGCCCCTCTTCATCAACTCTTGACCTGCTTATGTACATAGTGGGAGTAGAACTGTAGCAGGCAAACCAAACCTAGGGCCCTAAGGGATTCTCTCTCTCTCTCTCTCTCTCTCTCTCTCTCTCTCTAAATTCATGTGGTCTAAAGAGTAAAAGCAAGGCATCTCCCCAGCATTGCAAAATTTTATGGGTCTTTCTTTGATATAAGAGATAACGCTTTATTCGCCTAAAAAAAAGAGAACACCTTCACCCAACGGTTTGGAATATTAAAGGTAAATTTTTTAAAGCAATATTTATACAAATGATATTTAAATATTATTTTAAAATAAATTTAAAATACATGAAAAGCAAGGATATGCAAAGTTAGGGCATTTCATTATTTATTGGCTCCCACTAGTCAAGAAGAATGAAGGATGACATAAAGTCTAAAGACTTCTATAATGGAATATTCCATTATCATATATTCTTCTTTAAAGGTGAAACCCACAAATGGATGAGTTTACAAACCTATCCTTGATTCTTTAGTTTTTATTTTATTTATTTTTATTTATCTAAGTAATTTTCAAAACATAATTCAAACACGGGTAGCTACCAAAAATGATTTGCCTTAAATATTCAAATATGCTGGTTGTATGTACTTTTTTGTGACCATAGAATTAAAGTATGAACAATAATTAGGACCCATGCATTCAATAGTTTGTATGTTTGCGCGTTTAAACTATTCCAAGACATGCTTTCTTACCAAAAAAAGAAGGAGATACATGTTTATGTATAAACTATTTCTGATGTAAGAATGATCCTTATTTCTTCACGACGGATTCTTGTGTCATTTTCTTGAAAAGATATCGAATCACTATATATGGGACACTTTCAAATGAGTAATACTTATCATTCTATTATTTATACAAACCTTTTGATGAACATGACACGTAAACACCAAATTTCTAGGTGGTGGTTCTTTGTTTGAGACTTTAACAAGATGGACAAGACCCTCATCAATCACCATCGAAAACTAAGTAAAGAAAAGATTTTCTTAAATCATGACTTTGATGAAAATGATCAATTAAGTCACAAATGAACTCTCTAGTGATGAAGAGTTCCTTGAGAGGTTAAAAAGAGAATACGGATGTGAGTGTGGGGGTGAAAAAGAGGAACTAAGGATGTGAAAGTGGGGTTTGTTGTTGAAGGATTCCATGCTACTCTCATTTCTTTTGCTTAAGCATTTTAGTCAATGGAGAGAAGATCCATCCTCATGGATTAGCTGGCCACCTTTATTCGTGTATCATGTGTTGGGAAAAGTATCTTAATACAAATAGTTAGGTGTAGATGTATAGTAATTGGAAATTGAAATGCCTTTAAAAGGGGAAGAAAAAAAAAGTTTAATGGGCAGTCTTGTTGATAGAGTATCTATGTATATCCCATCTAATTGTGCCATATGTATTGATGATGTTGCAATTCTGAGTATTGGATATCGAGAAAATGGTATTTTTGGATTGATCGTTTATCAAATTCTATAACTAAATTAATCATATATCCTCATATTTGTTATCAGTCACTCTCTTGGTATTCTAAGAACTGATATCACCTAGTTGAAAGTCTTAAATTTTTGATAACCTTATATTTCTCTAATATAACAATTTCAATTGAATTAAAACTTGACATGTGAGTAAAAAATCTTTTTCATCTTTTCATAAAAACATAAATAAAAATCAAACCAATAAGTGTTTGATCGAAGTTTGTTTTTTCCAAGAAATTAGGATCGGTCCAAATCAATCTGGGCTGAAAATTGACACCCCTAACCTTAGACCCATACTTAGAGTCCTAGTCTGTCTTTTCCCATGGACTGGGGATCATGTTTTGGCATTGGATGCTGTTTTGATAATTTTTTCCTATTTTGTTATTCGGGTCACGGGTGGACGGACTGGAGGATCCACCCATGTCTCAGACTCAGAGACATGTGAAGATTCTCTTTGCATTACATGAAGACGACCAAAATTGACGCACACGTTACATCCGTTAAAAAGTACTAGTGGGGAAATGCGCACGTGATGCAAACGAAGGGTGAAAAGTCAAAAAAAGATTAAATCATAACGTCCATCTGATTGGTTGTACATTTCATTCAAAGGAGAGGTGGTGGGACCTGGTCCATTCATTTTTCCATCGACCTCTCTCACATTCTCTTTTCTACTTCATCATGTGTTCCCCCCCCCCCTTTTTATAGATTTTTTTTTGATAAAATTACATGATTACTCATCTTTGCGTTTTCTTTTACAAAATTACCCAACTTATGTTTTCCTTAACAAAACAACACAAAATCAGGTTTGGATTTACCAAACTACCCAAAATAGTGTCCTCCCTCATCACATACGGTTCTTTTGACATTTCTACCCCTCATCTTCTTCTTCCTCCCCTCTTCCATTCACCGCCAGCAAGTTCTCCCCCTTCCCTATGCTACCTCGTATTGTTCTCCACCGCTCTTATTGGAAAAAAAAAAATAAATAAATAAAAAGAACTTGTCCTCCTCTACCAACACGACATCATCTCTAACGACTCCACCACCAGTGCCTAAACGCTTCTGTGTGTGGGCTTCATGAGAGCAATATTGCAAGCCACTTTCTGTACATCACATTTGAGGAAACGGACTCAAAATCTGTTGGGCTTTGCCTATGCGTTCGAATTTTGCTGTTGACGGGTTAACATTTGAGTTGTTCTTTTTCATAATTTTTCTTATAGTTTTCTTTGGGTAGTGTTATTTTCCTGTTCATAATCTCTTCAGATGTGTATAGTTTCAAAACCAACTTTTGGCTCTAACCCACTCTCAAGTCTCAACTAACATAACATATATCGGTTTTCCCTTATATTTCCCCCAGTTCTCTTTCTCTTATTTCTTTTCTCTTTTTCACTTTCAGAGATCTACAGTGTCTGATCCTTCGAAACCTTTTCATGTTTCAGAGCAATAGCAACATTCTTCAGTCCCAACTACACCATTGAAGAAATTAAAAGCAGGAATTATTGAACTAGAGAGTTGGGACTCTTTGGAAATTTCAGAGCTTTGAAGTTTGAACACCCACAGAATGAAAGAACTCAAGTTTGGGTAGAAGGGTCTTTGTAGGATTCACTAACAGCAAAGATGGGTACTTCCTGATGAGACTTGAAATCTAGGTTTTAGTGAAACCATGGTTTCTAAAAAATGATGGAATTGTATATGGTCTGTCTAAGGTTCCAAAACCTATCTTCTTGGAGGCAGAGACGGTAGCTGCAGGTGAGAACCCCCATGAATTTACAAAGTAAGAGAACACTAAAGGGTTCGACATCTGAAGTGTAGGGCACTCGTGGAGATGAATTTGAGAAATGAAGCATTTTGTAGAAAACCCAATTTGATTGTTGAATCTTGAACAGTTCTTCCAATTGGTAGCAATTTCTTAGATTGAAGATTAAACATTGTGGATTGGATGCTAACTTATCAGATCTGGGAAGAGCGCCGGAGGGATTCCCTTGATTTCTGGATGGCAATGGAGGACGAGGTGAGGGAGTCGGGGATAGGGAAGAGATGCACATGTGGTCACTGGGGGAGGGAGGAGGAAGAAGAAGAAGAGGGGTAAAAATGTCAAAAGAACCGAATAGGGCAAGGGAAGGCACTGTTTTGGGTAATTTGGTAAACCCAAACTTGATTTTGTGTAATTTTGTCAATAGAAACATAGATTGAGTAATTCTGTAAAGGAAAACCCAAAAATGGATAATCATGTAATTTTTCTTCTTTTTTTTTAACCGATGGAACATAATGTGGGTCCCTTCTATATAAATAGTGAGGTACTTCCTCCCTTCTCATGCTCCCTTGTATATAAATAGTGAGGCACTTCATCCCTTGTCATGATCCTATTGGTTTGGCGTTTATTCCAAAATAAAAGATCCTAGTGGTTTGGTGTGGGAAATTATGTGCGAACAGGTGCATGTGTAGATGCCATGGTTTTTTTTAATTTTTCTGTGAAAGTTTTCTTGCATCATGGGTTTTGGAAAAACAAAATCATTAATGGTCATAAATGTTTGCACGACTCGAACATTCAAGGATCAATAATACGTAATACTATTTCTGTAATGTTTGTCTCAAATTCTTGATCTATTTCAAAAATTGACCCATTCTAACATATTAAAAATGTAGTTTAAGTTACCCCTAAATGGAGGAGTTGGAACTATTTAGTTATACTCTAAATTTAGACATAGAACTAAAAAATTTCTCTATTTTGTTAATACTAACACACAACAATAATATGATAAAAATAGAATATTATAAAAAATAAGAAAACTTTTTTTTAGAAAGGGTTTCTTGCCCCAATAGTTATACATCACTAAGATGGACTACACTATTTAAATTAAGAGTTTTTTGGAAGATGATCAATAAGTCTAAACAAGGTTGAAAACCCTTTTTTCTGTAACAAAACATATATTTTTAATCAAATAACTGAATCATTTGAAACTAATTAAGATCTATATTTTAATAAAATATTTGATTATATAATTTTTGAATAATTAG
>NC_056562.1:34418591-34456451 GCF_013358625.1 Macadamia integrifolia
ATTATTATTCTCTGAATCACTACACCCCTGTTTTCGGCCTAGTCAATAAAAGACCAAAAGATCTTGAGTTTCATTTAGACCAATGTTTATGTATGAAGAATATATATATATATATATATATATTTAATGAGATCTATGGCATCATGATATGGTACGACCCGACCGATCACAACCCAATGGATCAATCGGACTTGAAGGAGTATATATATTATCATCTTATCGAGTAAGTAGTTGTGAAATTTGGGGTTTTTTGTTTTAGGGTTTCTTGACGAGTTTTCTTACCGTGATTTAGATATTTTTGAGAGAAATATCCATTGTAACTTTTATTCCAACATAGTAAATCATCTTCTTCTTCACTTGAGGACATACCACACCACGTCATATCTTGTGTGAATCTATGTTTTTTTTTTTTCATAATAATTTGTTAATATTTGTTTTAACAATTTCTTAAAACGGTATATAGACCATCTGAACCCTTTGGTCAAGAGTTTTTCCTTGAAAAAATGCGATAAAACATCATATAACAGGGCATGAAGTCATTTCAATGGGGAAAGATAGGGAAACACGACGACCACGAGTATACAGCCTCAAAAGTATTGAAATTTAGATGATGAAGAAGCTGGGGAAAGTCCTTTATGGTGGGCTCAACTTGTGTTATGTCTTAATAAAAACAGAGCAGACCATTAAACTGAATCCGAAGATATGATATGATATGATATGTGAAAGAATCCTAGTGACGAATTGAATCTGTCACCATATCTTCTATCTTTCAACACTTTGGTTAGTTAGGTCTCCAGTCCAATCAATTCTATACATACAATCTGCATATAGACGCATGCCTAACTTCATGGGTCCCATCAATCAAGCTTCTAGAGGTCTTGGCCATGGAAATAGGACTTTTTCAATTTTACATTATTTCAAATAAAAAAATATTAGAAATTATATATTCATGTTTATATTTGACACCAATCCTTAAACACAAAATTTTGCCCAAAAATTAGTTTAGTTTTCCCCCATGATTTTCTATAATAACCTGAAAATTGTAAAGATTAAATTTAATTTTTGAATTATCTTAAGTATTTTGTAAATTTGAACTATATTTTTTCTAAATGGAGAGAAGAATACTCCGTTGTAGAGGACCACAAAATGAGACCCCCATCATTTAAAAACCCAAAAAATCACCTTGTTGATACTCATGTGCACCCCTTCATTGGCACCCATGTTGGCGTAAATGGACCGTGTGATTAGGGAGCTTTTGATACCCCTTTTAAATACCCAAAATTAAGAAATAAATTTTCTTTTGTTATTTTTAAATAATTGAGAAAATTAAAAATAATTAAAAATTAAAAACCAGCAGCAACCTAATGTCATCATGCTCAAAATGCAAATTAATGCTACGGTTGAACTTGAACCTATTAAAGTTAGGTTTCGTACTCTACTTTAATAATAGAGGTAGCTTCTACTATTGTTATCTGTCATTTTACTTCACTTCACATCTAACCATTCAAACATGGCCATAAGATATGTACTCTCTGTTGTGATTTATGCTATGTAATTGACAACTGCAAGGGGTTTTGTCCATCCACTCTTTTTCTTTAATTATTAGTTAAGAGTTTGAAACAAGTTAATTAGTGGTGTGAATGCCAACAATATTAATGGTTTATGGAAGCAAAATTATCGAAGATTTGGAAACTGGTTATTGGATAAAAATCAAGGTTTTCTGAAAGTTGCAATATAATCAATACCAATGAAGACTTAAACCCCTTCATTAATGTACTAATCAATAATAAATGAACCTATTAAAGTCATTGTGGAGTTTAATGAAGTTAGTTTGCAAGAGAGGATTCATTGTTCACATTAATACTTATCATTAGTTTTCACTTAATTTTCAAAATTCAAATAGGAAGTGGGGTGAGATTTGCTAGCTGATAGGAAGTGGATGTCATCTTCTTTCTTTTAGCTGCCATTATTAAAGCAAGCCTACATACAATGGCACAAGAGAGCTTTCACTCCACAGTACCCTTTTAACAAGGCCTTATATACCATGACAAAAGTGAGCTTTCACTCCATAGTAACCTTTTAACAAGGCCCTTTTTTTCAAACCAGGGTTCACTCACTACAAGGTTTTCACATTGGTTCACAATGGCAACCGATAAATAATAGAGAGAGAGAGAATCCACATATCTTTTGAGGAATAGGAACTTAACCCATCAATGAGGAGACCTTAACTGCAAGTTTGGTTGGTTACCCATCTATTTTGAAGAATCAGGTTTTCAAGTTCTTCTTTTTATAATTATTTTTTTCTTTCAAACTAACATCATGAGAATGATATCATTATGGACCAAACAAATATGATGGAATTTCCCAAGAGTTCTTTGCATCTAGATCCTTTATATCTCCATATCAAAATCAAAGTTTTCAAACATGAATTTAGAATGGTTTTCAAGCTTTTTGACAATTCCTCCAAATATAATTCTTAAGAAGTGAAAATATAGATACCCATTTTTTTTGTTTCTTTTTTGTGCATGCGTGTAATAAAAGGAGTTTCCAATGGAGCAGTCACCTCATATTTCCAACATGTTAGAAACTGGAGAAGATGAGGACTTAGTGACATTCTAGCCATGATGCTGAATTGATAGTTTGGATGTCTACATAATAAATTGCTTGATGTGTAATTGGTAGAGACAAATTTTCAATTTAATATTCTCTTTAAGTTCTAATAGCTAAATTTTGTTCAAACTATCCAAAGCATCTTAGGTATGGAACTAGGTTTCTCTAAGGGTGACTATTCATCAGCTAATTTAATTTTCTCTCAAACTTTGTTTGCATATTAATGTTCACATTTCTTTGTATTTATATGCTAAGTTTCAATTTGATCAGACTTATTATTACGTTATTAAAATTCAAAATAAATGCAAAAAAATTAGACCAAGAGATTAGTTTGAAAGTACAAATATAGATGTAGTGATCTATTTAATATATGGCTCAAACCATGATAAACAAATAGTGCCCACCTTCTTTACTTGTCACATGTAAAAATTAAAGGAATAATCACTTCCATTTTCTTGTAAGAGGAAATTAAGGTTATTTTATATATATTTTTGGAATATATTTTGGGTCTAGAACGCAATTTAAATTGAGAAAATAGAATTTCGAAATGCTTTATAGACTAGAATCTATTCCAAGAATACATATCAAACATAACCTAAATATACCACATAGAAGAAGAACTCTCTTCTTAGCTTTAGCTACACATTTGCTTGTGTTGGAGATGACATTCACATACATTGGATTATTTCTGATCAGATCTGAAGATTTACATGTTAAATTATATATATCTTACATGCTTAACTTACTAAGTGAAGAGAATAATTAGTATATGAAATCATTTAAGGTCTGAAAGTCAATTAATGTCGGATTATTGATCAAAATGTTCATTCGGTAGGACTTTGGATGACTTCATACCAATTGGACCTTTCTACCTAATAGCTAAGCTTGAACTGCATAATATTAAACAATAAAATGAGTTTAACGAAACCTATATCGATCAAACAATTTTTGATAAAGATGAATTTGTTTTTAAAAAATCAAAATTCTTAATAAAAATTAAGAAAAAACTGTCTAAAATATATTTAAAATAAACGAAAAATGAAAATATCCGAGGGCATGGCTCTTATACCAAGACATAGGCCCTGCAAAATGATTGACCTGCCTTCTATAAAAGATAAAAAAAATTTCCCTAATTGATACTTCTACATGAACTTTCATTAGCCCCATACTCCTAACCATGAGAATCCAAGAATCCACAAAGTCTTTAAAAAATCATGGGGGGGGGGGGGGGGGGGGGATTAGCTTGTATCTTCTCCTTAAAAAGGCTTCAGAGCTCTACTCGTCCAGTGTAAGCAGCTGCCATGGATTCCAAGTGTGCACTGTGTCTCTTAGTACTGATGAGGCTGCAAAAGGGTATCAGGACAAGGAAAGTGGACATTGACCTCTAAAGATATGTGAATTGGTATAAAAGATGTAAGAATAAATAAGTGGACATTGACCTCTAAAGATATGCGAATTGGTATAAAAGATGCAAGAATAAATAAGATAATGGGATGTGGTGGGGTATTATTATACAAATTGAATAACTAAGAATTAAAGGATATGAATTCTGATTACGTATCTTGACAACCATATTAGGCATTACTCTAAAAAAAAAATAAAAAAAAAATAATGGTGCACATTATTCTACCCCTTAACCCACCTTCATGGGTCCGACTAAAATCGACATGTTAAAGATCAAAATCGGATTAATTGATTAGTGAATGGTCTAATGCCTGGTCTAAACCAATTATTATTTGGGAGTTCTTGATTGTTGATTGTAATTTGATAAATGTTCAATTGATATCAATCGATACTGGTAATTAATCAAGAGTTGTTTATAGCTCAATTAGTTTGCTTCAAAATTGATTATAACCTAATTAACTTGACCCTAAAAATGAATCTATAATCAATCAACCAAATATAAAAATATCCATCCCTAACCTATGAAACCTAATTAATAAAACAATACAGCAACAATACAAGACCTTAAATTGATAAAAACCAATTAAGCATCATCAAAACAAACTATGATCGATGGATTGACACCACTATACTCATGGGTTGCGTGGGAAGGACTGGAGTACGGTCACATGGCTCTCTCTCTCTCTCTCTTTTTTTCTTTCAGAATATTGTGCACATTATCCTACCACCAATACATTTATGTGGCACTTCAAGGAGTAGATCAATACTGGGGTATGATCATCACTCCCTCTCTCTCCTTTCTTCCTTCCTTGACTGTGGTCAGAATCGTCAGATTGGACAGTGGAAAGGTTCTAAAAGAAAAGTGTATATGTTGCTTTGTCAGAAGCTGCTGCAAATTACCCTACCACCCAACCCTACCGCATCGGACTGTAGTATCGTCACTTTGATCATGGAAACATTCCAAAGATAAATCCTACTACAGTAGAACTCTCTCTCTCTCTCTCTCTCTCTCTCTCTCTCTCTCTCTCTCTCTCTCTCATGCACGCTGCAGGGAAGAGATTAATATACCAATCCTATACGTCTGAGAATGCCATGCAAGGTAACATATAATTTATATAATAAAAAGAAAATGTTAGGTATGTCATTGATATTAAGTATGTTAGTACTCATTGTGTATATTTTGTTTTTTTTTTTTTTTTTTTAAATGACTCTCATATCTTTTTTGAATGATATTTCATCATGTGATCCTATTGGTGCTATCCGCTAAGCATACTTGATATCGACGGTATGCCTATCACTCTCCCATAAATAAATAAGGACTCGAAAATATGTACCTACATACATACTTTAGAGATAAGAATAATATTTTTGTCCCATACAACTCAATTCAATCTAAGATAATGGATTCGTTCCTCATAAGATTACTTAGTTGTACAATTGAGCATTCAACATCTGTCCCACTTTTAATCATTATACGAATGAAAATGAATATATCTAAAGTAAAGAGGATAAGTGTGAATACTCACTCATAAGATCAAATGACCGTCAAATCAACAGATCCAATCTCCAACCTAACCCAGGCCTACCTGCCTAGCCAGCCTTTTTTCCTTTTATGTTAATTTCTTAGTTTCCACTGTTCTTCCTCGTGGCTTCTGTTTTCTTCTTTGATGAATCTGATGAGTTATAAGAGGTGCAAACAACTAAATGACAAAATGGAGGAGATCGATCATTGATGGGCACAAAGGTTTCCATTTTTGGTCCGAAAACAAACACCATACACCACACCCACTTGGCCGATTCAGCCACTTGAAGCTAGCCCACCTATATTCTCACTCTTTCATTGACTAGGTTGGTCCCCTCCTCCCTCCTCCCTCCTCCCTCCTCCCTCCTCCCTTTCCCAGCAGTCTAACAAGGCACTGGGCCAGTGCTAGCTCATCTTATGGGGACAACAGGAACTCTCATCCATCTTTGGCTTTGCTTTTTGCTTTGGTTTTGGTTTTGGCTTTGGCTTTGGATTTGGCTTTGGCTTGCTAATTTAATAGTACGTCATTGTTGTCCGGTCTGTCATAACTTTGGTTTTGAACCATCAACAATAACAATATTCAAAATCTTATCTCTGTTTAAGGGGTTCGATTTTGAAAATTTCAAGCAAGGAAGAGCATGAGAATCCATACAAAAATATTAACGAGTTATGGCTAATTATAGTAGGTGCTGACTATCAATCTTACGTATCATTACAAATTAGCTACAAGCTTATAGCTATAAACTATAATAAGGTACCAATTGTCTAGCTGACGTATCATATAGATCGGTTAAGTCAAAGCATCCTACATGCACTACGTCCACTATCAAGACAATCCATCAGTCAACCTACTTTCATGAAATGAAGAATGAGATAACAAATTCTTGATAGCTCCGCTAAACATGAAAGTAACAACTCAAACACATAACTTCGTATTGAAAACTATGTAATCAACACACAATTCCACATTGAAAATTAGATAAAAAGCAACCCATAACTTGAGTCGAAGGCATCTATGAATATCCATTCAATGCACCAACACAAAAGCCACCACCACAAAAAAAAAAACCAATTGCAACACCTCAATAAAATTAACAAAGAAAACCTCGTTGTCAAAGAAAAAGTGTTAAAGTAGCTATAAGTTTTCATATATAGGACTACTCATTTCTAATATGAAATTATTAATTTTAACTCCCATGTGCAACTCCAACAATATTATATGGAGGCATACATAGGCATTGTGATTGGGTATTCGTTTGGATTGGAACCGACACATCTGCACATTTGCCGTGAAAATGATAAAACTGAATTGGGGGAAAAAAAAAAAGGGTTTTTGACCACACTGCTTGACAGCGAATTTTCTAATGCGAGGTGTGAGGTACAGTGTTACAACTACCAACACAAACTAAAGCCACTCCATAACGCTTTCTAATACTCATTTTAGAATACAGACCATATATGGCATATCTCTGTATAAAGTATGTCACTTGAAAAATAAAAGAAGATTTGTTTCTTCTTTAGAAATAGAGGGAGAAACAATAAAATAAAATTATATTCTTATTTTGATTGTCCTTTAGCATAAATTGTGACGTATAAAATAAGGGAGAGGATTCTCCACTATGAACTCTCATAGGACATCAATCACGGTGTGGAAACTGATTTTGAGCAATAGGGATACACATTGTGTTAGATAGGAGGTCAAGTGTCAGTGCAAGACCCACATGGTTCGGATGTGAAACTTATGAAAAAGTAACTCAACATTATCGTCGTGGGGATACTTTTCCTGTAAAATTATTTTATCATAAATTGTTTGTCATTTTTTTCTTTTTATTCTTCGTCTCATGACAACTGAGTCTAATTCAATAAAAAAACTCTTTGTATTGGTATGCATCTCATGTATGTACATATATATACACTAGTACTCTAGATATTACTATGTAATACTCTCCCAATTTTGATCAAGGACAAAGAACATGAAAAAATGAAGCCAAATTTGATTCCTACCCTATAGACGTTGCACATACAATCAAATGATGACAATTGACACTTATTCCGCTCACCTTCATTTGAGTTTGGATCCTCTCCTCATATGGTGACTTCTTCACATAGGAATCCCACCATTTTGGAAATATTACGCTACAAGTCAAGTACAATAATTACTCTAACTCTCGGTTTAAGTACTTTTTCAGCAATGGTGGGATTCCATGTGAAAAGAATTACTCCTTTTACGTGAAGCGCTTATTTGAACTTTTTTTCTTTGGTGAAAGAATTTCTATGAGAATGAAAAAACATATCTATCAGGGAACCACATGTGAAGCATGCCAGTAGGTACAGGTGTTTCTGACTCTTTTCTTGTGGTGGGGGCTAATTTTGATCTTCTTTCTTCTTCATATTGGTGAGTAGTTTTAGTCATGCATGTATCAATCAAAAATTTATTAAATTTGTATATCTAACTCTGTTTGTCTTCATACTTTTCTGGCCTTTTCTTTCCAACCTGACCTTTCATTTAGAGGAAGAAAAATTCAATTTTGAAAATAAAACTGTTCTTTGACCTTTCATTTAGAGGAAGAAAAATTCAATTTTGAAAATAAAACTGTTCTTTTCTGAAAAAGGAAAGAAAAATTTAATAAAAAACAAAACCCTAATAAAGCTCCAAACAGTAAGGAGACAGTACATTTATTAATGATGTATAAAGTAGTAATGTCAATGTCTAATGTCTAAATGAGACGAAAACAAATGCCATTAATGTCTGCCCTTGCTGCCCTGCTACAATTTTTTGTCATGGCTTCAATAATTGACCCAAAAATGGCCAGCCTGTCTAAGCTTAGTGGTGGAAGTTTAGTTTTATGGACTCTCATGTCTCATTCATTCATTCATTTCTATCAGAATCTTCTTTTTCCTTCCTTCCTTCCTTCCTTCATTCATCCATTCATTCTTTTCTTTTTACAATTTTATGTTTATTAGAAGGGGTGAAAATAGGGTAACCCACACTATTGCTAAATGGACAATGCCTTGTTTTTTCGTAGAGGTGTTTGGGAGTCGTCCTTTCTAGAGGATCTTTGAAATTTTGTATTAGCGTTTATGCTCGGCATTTTGAATAAATTGTTCTTCGCACTGAAGAAAAAAAAAAAAATCCTTGGTCCATCACAGTCACTCATTCACTGTTCAATATTGCTCACTTTTCAGATCAAAACTAGGGAAGGTACTCCTTCATTATAAAGCTGGGGTAGGTATTTCTGCACTTCTTTCCTTAATCATTAACGAAAATGAACCTTTGATGAGGACAGTGTATAAAGACCCCAATTGGGATCCTAACTGAGTAAAATCACTATTTAAGCTTCCCAATTCTGTGGTCACCCACCCATAATTAAGGTGGGTATCTACTCTCACCTTGTACTGTTGGGGTCGGGTGTGTCTTACGTTCTATAGGTCCACATAAATATTATTATGATTGTATTTGTAATTGGATCGACTTTTGAGTTCATTACATGTACAAGATGGAATTCTTGTTGTGTGGGAAATAGGGTTTTTTTAGGTTCCTATATATTGTTTCTATAAATAAACTTTAACATAAGTAAATGGGAGATTACTTTGTGAGACCGGTAATGGTGTAGAGAGTTTTTCAAGATTAGTGAAAAATCTTTGATTATCTCAGGAACTATATATAGGTGTACAATTGTGGATTCTCTATTGAAGATACCATCTTGCGTATTGTCGTTAGTATGACATAAGAGATTATTTATACAACGGCAATGTGAGTAACCCTCCCCCATATATTTTTAAAACCTAGAATCAAAAGATATGCTAATTTGTGAACTAGGTTGTTCTCTCAACAAACTTATGGCAACTAAATGTCTTTACCCAAAAAAAAAAAAAAAAAAGTCTACCAAAAGTGATTATTCTAAGCAGATGCCTTGTAAAAGTGATTATTATATGAACGACCAAATAAAGAAACAAGGCCCTAGAGAAGGGCTTGGGTTATAGAAAATTGAAGTTTATATATAAGAATATCGTTATTACTCAGCCATGTGGAGCACATATCCATGGTTTTGTTTTTACACATAAACAAGTTTTCCATCAATATTGAGTAGATAAATCCATTCTAATGGGTATATCTGTTTTATATAGGTTGGTTACTTAGATGCTCAAATCATGTGGATATCTTGTTCATATAACCATCTAATCATGTTTTAAATAACTATCAAATTAAACTTCTTCAAATGTCAAAAGACTCAAAGCACAAGGTTCATAAATGGATGGAAAATACATGCAGGGTTGAGGTTGGTGACAAGGTTTTTTTTTTAAGGTTTTAAATTTTCACTTCCTTTCCTTTTCTTTTCTTAGGAATCAAACGAAGTGTATTGTCATAACTATCTGCCTATCGAGCTGAATGGGATTTACTTGCTACTCTAGTATTAAGGCACTTATCAATGTGCACATTATAAAACGGAAATGGCTTGACCACATAGGTCAAATTGCCATATTCCTTTTTACATTGGCCGTTCTGATTTAATTAAGTTAGATAAAATTGGATATTACACCAACCTGATTCTATTAACATTTGATTCAAGAGAGAAGAAGATAATAAGTTACTTAGAAAGACTGCAGAATTTATTTATTTATTTTTTTAAAATTGTTGTATAATCTTAAGTATTTGGGTATAGTTTAAAAAAAATATATATATGTTTTACAAATATATTTTATAGGCATATTTTAAGGAGAGGTATTAAAATTCTTCCATGGTAAGTTGTTATTATTTATAAGAAAAAGTTTTTTTTTTTTTTTTTTTTTTTTTTTTTTTTTTTCATACAGGCTACTTAGATTTATTGTTTACATAGTCCAACACACTCACAAGAATTTGGCTCCTCTGTGGTGCAACATAGTATTCGGCGCGCATCCAATGCTTAGAAACACTTTGGGCTGTGTACGATCACCTTGGGCTCAGTGTCAAGGCATTTCTGATCATTGGATGCACACCGGACACTATGTTGTGCCACATAGGAGCTCAAGCCCACTCACAAACAACTTGGTCAAAAGGTATAATTATTATACACAACACACCAAGACAGCCTAAGATAGAATTACATCCAAAAACGGAAAGGAATTGAAAGGAGAAAAAGAAATCGAGGACCCCATCAAAGCATATCTGGACAGTAAGAAAAGATATGAGATCCATTCATTTATTTATTTATAAAAAAAAAAGACAATCCCACTAAGAGAGGAACAGGAAAGTAAATGTGGATGGGACCATTATTTGTCCTTCAAACACTGCATTCTCTTTTCACGAGGATCACGAGATGACTGCAACTTCTTTTGTTCTATTCTTTAATGTTAACCTTGGTGCATAAGATGACTATTCCATTTGGAGAAGTATCACTGAAACTTTCATGCGTTATCATCCTATTCTAGCTATACCACAAGGAAGGAAAAGAAAAGAAGGCTAAATCATAAATTAAAGATTTTTTTAAAATAAAAAAATAAAACCATTTATCTAACTAAAAGAAGTGGATGGATTCTCATCAATCCCCATTCCGATAGATTCGAAGAGGTCGATTCATACTGCATTTCTAGTGTCAAGGAAGAATTTGATCGATTCTGACAAATTTCTGACTAATTCAGATCAAAATCAATCGAGACTGATTTTTGAACCATGCATGACACCAGTGTGAGGAAAATCTTTCTCATCACTAATAGCATTGTAGAGAATGATATCATCTGCATGAACCGCACACTTATAATCAAAGTAGGTGAAAAGAAAAAATTGTGTAAGAATAAGGATGGGGGACTTTTTCTCTCAAAATAACAAAAATAGATCTTGCCCTTTTGTAGGCAAAGTCTCCAAATCTTCTGCTTTCATTAGACATAGTTGGTTGTCAGGCACATGGCTAGGTGTTCTTTAGGTTCATTGGAGTCCCACCATTATGAATCAGGGTTAGGGGACCAATTCATCAATCCTTTCTCATTCAATTTCTAAAAGAGTCTCTCAAAAACTTGAAACCTAGGCTTTGGAAAAGCTTCTTAGTTGTTTATTGGATACAACTTAACTTTTTATACTTTTAGGGTCACCATACTTCATTAAGATTGGAGCATTAATAGCAATTTAGAATTAACTTAGTTTATAGGAATCTTATCCAGGCAAAGTGTAATAATATAGATAGATATACTTTCTCTAAAGTTAGACAAGCTTTCTCTACCATCATTGTAAAGATAAGGATGTGAATTTGTAACCAAAACCGTTTACCGAAATCGAATCGATCCGTTTACACCAAAACCGCAAAACCGTTTAGTAAATGGTATAGTTATGGTTTCAAGTTTCAGGGCGATTAGCTAAATGGGTCAGATCAGTTTTAACCGCGGAATCCGTTGGTTTCAAACTGAATTGAAACCATTTAAACTTAACCGTTTAAACCGATCCGATTAATCCATATAACAATTAAATAAAGATGGGGCAGTAATCCGTATAACAATTAACAATTAAATTAAGTGTCCATCTTGCTTTGGTATGATTTATTGCAATTCAGTTCAAGTTTAGGCTTTAGATCATGAACTTGTAATCCATATATGTTACTATATTATTATGTTATCATAGATGGGGTGTTTTGGCTGAACCACCTGTCATTTTAATATTTTATGCTATAGAATGTTGGATTTTGATGTTGTATGATATTAGTTCTAAATGTTTGAGAAGGGCCATGCAAAGAAATAGCACTAGATTATCAAATTAAGACATTCCATCATTAATATAGAATCTCTTATTTGTGGTTGCCAATTATTTTTTGATAAGTTTATGATCTTCAGTTTAGAGATGGTTGCAAGTTATAACAAACCGATTGTGAACCGTTTTACAAACCGTATGGAATAAACCGAAATCGAAACCGTTTAAAACCATGAAACCGACACCATTTAGAAACAGTAGAAACCGAAACCGTTTACTAAACGGTCACGGTTTCTGAAAGTGGAACCATTTAGTAAATGGTGCGGTTATGGTTTTAGTCAAATAAATGTAAACCGAACCAATCCGATCCACACCGTTTAAATCAAAACCGAACCGATTAACACCCTCTAAAGATACCTAGATGTCTAGGACCAATTTTCTACGACTTAAAACACTACTTTAGAAAGACAATTCTGAGCCTCAAACCCTAAAGTAATCTCCTTTGAATTGTGGGCCATGGTGGGCTTATCTTGCTTGTTTAGGTCTATTACTATATGATTATGTCTGGTATATTCATCATGTGTCCCATATAATCTCTAAAATATTAATATATTTTTCATGGGCTTTTGGGCCAGTGTTCTTGAAATATGGGCCTTGTCGATTTCAATATATGGTAATGGGTTTTGAGCTTTGGGCCTACGAAATCAGACCTATATATAAATATGGGAAAAGAGTCCCCCTTGCATCCTGTCACATGTGGCAGTAAAATGACCACCCTACCCCTTACCCTAGGTGTGGAATGCACGCTCCTGTTCGTCATACATTTGCATTGAGACCATGCGACCTGCAAACCCCTTCCCTATAAATATATACTCAATAGGAACAAAGCCCAAGGTGAGTCAGACCTGAGGTTGAACTTAGACTTGTTATATCACACATGATGTCTATGGATTTAGCAATCAGTATGGGATATGATATTGGTCTCTATTGATACCAATCTGATACCAGATCCAATCGCATAGGCCTGGATTGACAGGAATTGGGAATTGGTTCGAATCATGTTTCTAAGAATTGACATTGGATCAGCCAGGAATTGGTGCAGATGTTAATATGATCCGGCCGATCAGATACTGATTTTTTAGAACCTGTCCTACACTGACAATGTACTGTATGCTTTCTCACTAGAAGGTTTTTATTATTTTTTTCTCTCCTTCTCTAACCATGTGGGCCATGGTGGGCTTAGCTTGTTTACGACTATTACCATATGATTTTATGTCCAATATATTTATCATATATCCCATTTAATTTCCAACATATTATATAATTTATTAAATAGATTTTACATGAGCTTTTGAGCCACAGATTTTGATATATGGGCCTTCTGGACTTCAACATATGGCTCGTGGGTTTTGAGCTTTGGGCCTATGTTATCAGACTTTAATTATAATAATGGGCCAGAGTGCAAATAGAGTTCTTATTCTTTGTTGATCCCATGTGGATAATACGTTTTTCAAGACAGCCACGGGTAGGGGTGTCAACGGTCCGGGTTGGTGCGGTTTCGGTCCGGTTCCACCGGTTTCGATATGACTTTGGAACTGACCGAAACCGACCCATTAAGGATTTATCGGTTTCGGTCTGGTGTCAGCTTCAGTGCGGTTTGGGCTCGGGTTGGTACCAGTTTGGATTTATCAGGTTCATTTCGGTTTGGATCGGTTTTTTAAACCGGTATGGAGCCATTAGGAAACAACCAAATGCTGAACTGCTGAACTTCGGTTTCTTAAATCGATTTGTAACCGGGTTGGTTTTGGTTTTTGGTCTAGTTTGGATTCGACTTTCCATACAAATGTATACAAACTATGCAAATTTTGATTTTTTTAATGAATTTTGGAGTGTTTCGGTTTCTTACGGGTTTGGTTTCGATTTCGGTCTGGGTTTTGAGCCGGTTTCGGTTTGGTTTCAGGTTCATCCGGTTTTCGGTGCGGTTCGGTTTGGTTTTGGGGTTGCAATACTCGAAACCGAACCGAACCAATAAGGCTTCGGTTCGGTTCAGTCAGGGTTGTTATCGGTTCAGTCCGGCCGGTTTTATCAGTTCGGTTTAGGAATTGACACCCCTAGCCACGGGTGTGCAGATTCTTTCTCACACTTTTTTTTTTTTGGCAAAAGCAAATTTCAATTAAATAGAAGACATGAGTTACACAAGGTCTCATTGCTCAGAATACGAAACCAATGAATGAAATATAGCCAATCCGTTGTACATGTCATTAACGGGGCCTTCCAAGATAGGAGATGGGCGAAACCAATAACTTCCCTAGACACACAGTTGTAAACACAACTAACATAAGCATGGGCACATTTCTCTTTCACATGAAGCGAGAAAACCATGATGGGCAAAGAAACGGCACATGCCAGACATCAAGTATCACAGTATGCATGTGGCTCTACGCATGCCAGACAAAGCTTGTCACAGTATGCATGCGGCCCAACCATATGGCCCGAAATAATGTGAAGGTACCAGAGGACCCACATCTTCCCACAAACCAGCTGACTAAATCTACCTAGAATTAGAAAAGCCAAAACACAATTGGCAAAATAAAAAAAAAATAAAAATAAAAAATAAAAAAATAAAAAAACCAAAACACAACCGACTAAAATAAGAAAATGACCATCATAAGTGGCCGACAAGGCAACACAGCCGCATGGGGCACCCCAAACCATCAAAGTCTTGATTGAAGACAAGTCGTACATCCTTGCATCATTATCTCCACGCACTGCATACCTTCTCCAGCGAACAGAAATCGCCCGCACTCCGATTGGCAGTTCATTCATGATCATGCCGAAAGCTCGGCTGTAGATTTGAACTAAGAACTCACCTCTGACGATGATACCAAGGCTGGTCTTTAAGGCCTGAAGCACAACCATGGCTGTAGCATGGGAAAGCAGCAGGTCTGATATGCAGATCTGTTCAAAACAAAATGGCGGCGGTTGTTGCAGAAACATCACTTGGGGCGGAGCGTCGGGTGGTTTCACCAGCAATAGAAGAACCACTAAAACCCTAGAAAATCGACAGAGAGCACTAGATCTTGATCAGGACTCAAGTTCAAAGATAACTGAGACGAGATCTGGTTTATCTTAACCGAAAAATTAAACGAAACGAGATGAGATCTAGAACCCAAATCTTTTGTCTGCAAACCTGGATGAGGATTCAGCAAAACTATTGTCTCTGAAGATCTAGATGGGCTGTAGAAACAATGGGAGTTGGGGTGGTGATACGATAGAAGTGGAAGAGGGTGAACAGGAAAGATTTATTGCAGATCTGTGTAAACACTTAAGATAGCACGGAGGAGAAAGAAAATCAGAAAAACAAGAAAAAAACCCGCCACATGGGCGGAGACAAAACACGCCACTGGGGTGGAGGAGATCACGCCATAGGGGCAGAGAAGAGGCTACATTTTGACCGAACGGAGGTCATTAGTAGGTTAGGGTTTCGGGAAGATCCCTACAATTCCTTCGACGCCTCTGAAAACCCTAAAAATCACCAACGAAGAGGGAAAACGGTTTTTTTCTTGCAAAATGAATTTAATATCACATTGTGGTTGGAGCCATTAAAGTCTGTTATGTGCTTTTTCTTTCTCACGCTGATAGTATAGGAAATCCTCTCCCCCTAAATATATAGGATCCAACCCGAGGTTGAATTAAGAGGTATTAAAATCACACATGATAAGATTAAGGGCAAAGGTTTCCTACTTAGCCAATATACTGTACGCCTTCTCACAATAGTTTTTTTAATATTATTTTCTCTCTCCTTCTTTGACCATGTGGGCCATGGTGGGCTTAACTTGTTTAAGTCTATTAATATATGATTATATCCAGTATACACATTATGTTTGCCATATGATCACTAATATATTATGTTCTTAAACATATTTTGCATGAGCTTTTGAGCCATATATTTCGATATATGGGCCTTGTGGACTTCATAGATGCCCTGTGGGTTTTGAGCTTTGGGCCTAAAAATCAGACCCCACTATATATATATATATATAGGATCTAGGCCCGAGGTGAGCCAGACCTGAGGTTTATCAGACATTTTAAGATCACATGATCTCAATAGATTACAGGCAAAAGTCAGAGAAAGATCCTCTTCACCACCAACGGCGCTACAACCACTCATCCAATGGCGGGAGGAGTTGGACACGAATTTCTAAATGTTGACAAGTGTTAAGTTGTGTGTCCAAACCTTCCTAGCAGTTGAATGAGTGATTAGAGGGGAGTTGGATGCCCAAGTAATTGAAGACGAGTCTGTTCAACCTTAGGTATAGTGGCTGCATGCCCTCTCATGGCAGTTCAGAAAACCTTTTTCGAAAACACTTAATACACCAAAGGAGGCAATTTTCCTTCACCTATGATCCCTTGATCAGAGGGGTTCAGACTTTAGATGGTGGTCATAGGGTATCAGGGATAATGGGGGATATTATCGATTATAAAGCTGTAAAGGAATAGAGCATTTATGACCCTAGATAGATACACTTTTCCTTCACCCCCGGTGCAGGAAAACATTTTCCTACACCAAATACCATCAAAACTTGCACATGCATTGAGCATGAATCGACTCTAAATGTGTCCTAGTTCGAAATCTCGGCAATTTTTTTTTTTTGGCAAAACGAAATAAGGCCCAAATAACATTTGTACAAAATTTCGATTGAAATTTCGGTATTTCAACCTAAATTTAGATCTCATTTTGGTATCTCGATACATTCTATGTGTTATAAATACCATATCTCGGTCGAAATTTCAACTCAGTCTCGCCTATCTCTATGGTTTCGGTTCTATTTGCTTATTTTGAAGGAAAAACACTCCAAGTCTCTAATTAACCACATCATCACACATTTTAATTTCCATTGGATTTCTATAAGATCTACACATTCAAAGCTTAGGAAAAGTAAAGTTATTTCTCCAAAACCAGGTAAAATTTTCAGAACAATTCGACAGTTACTGCCAAACAAATGTGCAACTCTAAAACAATGTCATATCCTAATATTTTTGCATTTTTATGTTTTAAGTATGTTTATTAACCATAAAATAAGTTACCCACCAAGTTTAACATCAAAATATGACCATTTGACCACCAAGACAATTAACTGAAACAAACAAAAAAAATACACCATTTCGACCAAAATTTTACCAAAACAAAACAAAACTGGTGTTTTTGAATCCACCGAAACACCGAAACGAAATAAGATTTCGAACCTTGCCTTGAACCAGTAGCTACTCATACGTCATTTTACCTATTGTGCATTAGAGGAGAGGCAATAGTTTGGGCTGGGCCTGGTTAGGGCAATCAAAGCCTGACTCAACTAGTAACCAATGCAGATCATGCTTTATGGAGCTGGTCACTGCAGTCACCTCTGTTAAACAGTGAAAATT
Organism: Macadamia integrifolia; assembly: GCF_013358625.1. NCBI lineage: Eukaryota > Viridiplantae > Streptophyta > Magnoliopsida > Proteales > Proteaceae > Macadamia > Macadamia integrifolia. The sequence goes on from NC_056562.1 coordinate 34,436,207, forward strand.
AATTGAGTGGGGTGGGGGAAGGGGGTCGGAAACCAGATTTCATGGCTTCCCTGTGTCGCATCTTTCTAAGAAATAGTTGTCACCTCTCTCTCTCTCTCTCTAGCAGAATATCATGTTCTTGGGTAGCATGGGTCAAGTGACATTATATTTGCTAGTTTCAAAGAATCAACAATCTTTACCAATCAAAATCCGTCCATCAACACCAAATTGGAGGCTGGGGTTAGAGGAACATTTATGTCCCAATATATAGTCAGCAAGCATTACAACTCTTCCTACACGAGCCGTAATAATCAGGAGAGCCAATCATGTACACAGGATTCCTCTGGCATTCTCCCATTGTAGCCCATTGGGGACAACTGTCTTCTTCATCACTGCAATCAGTGCTGTCCGATTCAGATGAAGACTTCTCAGTAGATCTCAAGTGGAAACTTTTGGTGGCTAACCACTGGTCCCCCTGGAGGACTGAACATCTGGAATAGTAGCTGCTCACATCAGGGGTTGTGTTGGGGTGGAGACTGAAGATGAGCAATGCATTCCCTTTCACAGGCCTCACAGAGAAACTGGTTTTAGCACAATCAGACCAAGTGCTGCCCCCCAGATAAGTGTGTTTGAACTATAGTAGACACAGATCATTTTTATCAGTAATTAGAGAAAATGTACTCACGTATGATGAGTGTCAAATGCAGAAAGGATCAAAATAGTGGAGATTTGAGATGGTTTCTTTTTCGCTTACCTCTGATTTGGGGAATATAGTCTCACCACCTCGAGTGACATTAGACAGAGACAACACCACTGTTGCTATCACAGGCTCATCTACTGCCAACCTGCTTTTATCATCATTGTGATCATCAGGCTGTTTGATCTCTTCAATACCATAATGCAGAACCTTGAGAGGCTTGCCATTCTCTGAAGATGAACAGAATTCAGTATCAACCTCACTACATGCAACACCAAACAAGCATGCCAGCTTCTGAACAAACAGAATTGCTATACCTTTAGGAAGAAAACTCCAGGTGGAAATTCTGTCCTCTATACTTCCAATTGTATCATCCTTCAAAGTACAAAAAAGCATATAAACTACATCCTAGAAAACAAAACTAAAAAATAGAAGAAAATGAACCAGCTCATGATAAAAGCTCCAACAGAACTACTAGCACGGTATAATCCAACCGATGACTTGCTGTAATTCCACAGGTCACTAGACAAGCATGATGTGGGCCTTTGAATATCTTCACTTTATGGTAATGAAAAAGTGGACCAACTCATAATAAATGCAGAGTCAACTACTCGCACCTTCTGTGCAGTCGATTTCTGACATACTCCACAATGCTGAAATATACCGTTTGCTTAACTATCAAATAAAAAGTACAGATCAATGGCCTAAGAATCAACGACAGGCCTCGGCAATGGTAAGGTTGCTCCATTGCGACCTGGTGGTCTTGGGTTCGAATAGGAAAACAACCACTGTGAAGTGGGGTAAAGCCTGCATACATATCTGCCCATCCCGAGACCCCGTACAGTCTCATGCAATAGGCATGCTTTTTTTTTTTTTTTTTACTCATATAGAAGCATAGACGCTTTTCATAAACTTCATTGCTAACCTTGGGATGAGGATAACAGAACCCAAGGTTCCACAAGAAGCAGAAACTTACACTTGAAGATTGATAGCTCCTACATAAATTTGGTTTGTGGCAACTAAATAGTAACTTAATGATCAAGCATCAACTTACACCTACTGATAAATATGAGACTAAGATAAAGCATCCATGTAGACGAAAATTACAGTAGATAAACAGATTTGTATCGATAACTGAAAGGTACTATCTTGATGGCCCTCCAAATTTATTACTGTCAAACACATACTGTGATACTGCATTATAGTGTCTAAACAAAAGTGCCACACTTAAACAAATATCAACTTGCAGGGCACAAAAAGAATCCAACCGTACGGAAGAAGTAGAAGCATGGAAACTCACTGAAGCAATATCTGTGGCCATCCCAGAACTTGAATTTAGACTGCTTGTTACAGCATCTTTTGAATCGCTATCATTTGGTAAAGACCTTTCCACCTTCTTCTGTGCCTAGACGCACACACACAAAAATAAAGAATTGAAGGACCAGGATAACACAATGATTTGATATACAGGCACCGTTTCCAAATTCCAGGTTCGACACCTAAGCATCTGCACTTCTAGTACTCCCAGCAAACCACAACGAATGGTCTTTTTTTTTTTTTAAACATTTTTTTCTGTCCTAAATCATCTGTCCATTGCACAAAATAATGAAAAGGATTTAAGAAGTCTACCATATTACCCCTTCTAATTTAGTGCTTTTCAACATTTAGAAATAAGAGGGTCGGAAATCTCACACTGGAAACTACATTGGTAAAATGCTTTAAACCTTCCTCCTAAAATTTGAGATTTTTAAAAGTGGATGATGATCATGGGACAGAGCGAGTAATAAACAAATAAATAACAGTAATGGAAAAAAGAAATAGACAAAATAATAATAAATTATAGAAGTCATAGAGTTGCATGTTAGCATAATATAATTCACCATAAAGCATATTGGCAAACCCCTTACCCTTATGGAAGCCTTTGTGGAATCAAAATTAACACCAATTATGGAAGCCTTTGTAGAATCAAAATTAACACCAAAAATAAAAAATAAAAAATCCTTGCACTGTTTCTAACACATAATTTTCTGCTATTTAGGCCCAAGTGACAACACCACACCAACCCCCCCCCCAAAAAAAAAAAAATAAATAAATAAAATAAAATCTTGAGGCCTTGCAAAAGCATGTCTAAGACATGAGTAAGAGGCTTACACCTCACATCAAGCTGCATCCACACGTCTGCCACATTGCTGAAAGCATTGTAATTTGAATGTGACAAATTGATAACTTACCAAAGAAATAAGGTGGTCACACTCCTCATCAAATAGAAAATCTCTATATAAGAACACCCTATTCAAGCAAGAAAACAAAATATGGCGTGAGATTGTTAAACAAAGAAGACAACTAGTACTGATGGAAATAAATCATCAGATAAGCTATAGAGTTCCTTTTTTCTTGGTCGTTCTAAAGCACCAGTTTGAAATGCTTAGTCCAGTCCAACCAAGGGGAAAACGATCTTAATCAAGAGATGAACAGTTCTAGTTCAATCATATGCATACTCGAACAATATCCCCTCATATCGAAAAATCCATGTGACTGGATAACGAAGTACCTGACCTTGGTCGCCAAGAGAGTTGTATAACACGTGATGGGTCAATTCTGGTGAATTGCATAGAACGACCCAATTGTATGGTGGCATCTTGTTCCACCTGCTTAGTTCTCAACTCCTTCCTGTAGCTGCATTGAAACAGCCGCCAACAGAAAATGTTACACATCAAGTGTGGATTCTTAGTAAACCAACAACAATTTCTCACATTTTTGGGTGGTGTTTTTAGCAACTTACCTTTAAGATATAAAAACTAAACACCTTATGGTCAGTGTTCAGAACTTGAACAATCATAAGAAAATAATTCCAGAAGGGACCAAGCAGCCCCAGAACATGCATGCAGTAACTACCTTTTGACTTTTATGCTACATATATATTTGGTAACTATAATAACAGGTATTTTAAATTATTTTTTTTTTTGCTGAATAAATAAATTTATACCCAAAGCGAAAAGAAAATACAAGGGGAGGAAAAAGGGGGGAGGGGAGGCTTAAGCCAACAAGGAAGAGCCAACCCCAGGGGGATCAAAGCAAAAGGCAACAACAAGAATAATAAAAAAAAAGACAGCAAAATCAAACCAGCAACCATCATAGGGCCGAGAGGACCGAACCAGCAACCAAAGCCACAACAAGGGAGGGGAGGGAGAAGGCCAAGGGGAGGGGGGAGGGGTTGGGAATTGGGATAAGGCTCCAGGAGGAAATTATGTGGTCATTTCTAGCGGGTGGGGAACCAGCCGAGATCGAATGGAATTGAGGGATTGGATTTTAGAGGTAACATCAAAGTAGATGGCTTTCCAAATCCTTTCCAGGGAACGGGAGTTGAAAGACCATCTGTGAATGTTACGTTCCATCCAAATATGGGAGATAGTAGCAGAAAAGGCTAACTTACTGATGCGGCAAAAATTGACCGGACGATCTTCTCTGCAGTCCTTGATGCTTTGGCCAACCTGCACAGAAGAGATGACAGGGGAGAGCCGGGCTGACCTGACGGGGGACTCTCCAATGCCTAAGTCAGATCTTTCCACAACAGATGCACAAGAGAGCTTTTCTAGTAAGGGAAGTGAATGATCGATCCCCTCGGATGGAAGCTTACCTTGGTATTTATAGGCTGCTGATAGAGGGCAAGTGGGAGACGATTGTGAAGAGTTCTGTTTAGGCGTGGAGTCCTCAAGGGGAGTGGCTCTGTGATTCTGGAAATATTCCCCTCTTAACTCGGAAAGGCCAATCGTGTGACGTCTATGATGACGTGTAGTGGATAGAGTCTTATCCTTCGGAATAGGGATTACGTTCCTTGAATGTAGGGGTGGACGAAAACAAGTTTCTGGAAACCTTGTTGTTGACGTCGGGCTGAGGTGGCAGCACGGCCTGATGGAGGCCGAGGTGGCAGCACGGCCTGATGGAGGCCGAGGTGGCAGCACGGCCTGACGGAGGCCAAAAAGGCAACACGGCCTGATGGAGTCCGAGGCTGAAGCACGGCCTGATGTAGGCCGAGGTGGCAGCACGACCTGATGGAGGCCGAGGTGGCAGCACGATCTGCTAGAGGTTGAGGCGGCAGCATTGCATGCTGGAGGCCGAGGTGGTAGCACGGCCTGATTGAGGCCAAGGAGGCAGCACGGCATGGTTGAGGCCGAGGTGGAAGCACGGCCTGATGGAGGCCGAGGTAGCAGCACGGCATGATGGAGGCCGAGGTGGCAGGTCAGAACTGTTCAGGCTTGCATACACACTTCAGTTGTGCTGAGGAAGGGGACATATTTTTCCTCTTCACCAGCCCCCCGCTCTAGCAGTTCGAATCGACCTGCTAGAGCATTTAATTCGATGCGAGATGCGCTGCTTCACTTTCTCAGCCGAGGCTGCTCAACGGTTTAAGGACGTGGCTATCGCTTGTTCGAAGGTAAAGGAGGCAAAGCGCCTTCATGGGGAGCCATACAAGATCACAGGCCAACTGGAGGTCGAGAAGAAATGGCCCGATCTAAGGAGGACCGTGCCAATGATGTCGGGTTGATAACTAGAGGCCGGAATAGGAGGTTGCTAAGCAGCACAATGCCAACGGCAACTTGAAGGAGAATGATGTTCTCTAGGAGGAGTTGTCCGAGACTCAGGGAGCCCGCAAGGAGGAGCTTGCAGCTAGGGTTGGCGAATTGGAGAGGTGACATTGGCCTGAGCTGCAGACGAACGAGGTGGCTGAACCCTTAGGCCTATCAGAAGTGGTTAGATGACGTTAACATTTCTTCGTTTCAGGTCGGCTCGGACGATGCCATCTTGTTCATTCTGAGTAAGATGCTAGGCTACAATCTGACGGACTATGAGCAGCGCGTTCCCATCCATGCTACTTTGGTGCAGCTCTACGGCTCGATCGATGTTGGTGAAGAGGTGATCCGACTCGAAGGATTTTATTGTGCTGAGCTAGGCTCGTGGATTAGCCCCCCGAGATTAGCCTTGTACATATATATATTTATGTAGATGTCTCCTTCGGTAGTGATGTACTTTGAGGGCTTTTTCCCTATTTTTGGTGAATGAAAAATTTATTTTGATGTCTTCACCTCTAGTATTCTTGTGCTTCTTTCTTTATTTTCTTGTGCTTCGGGCGTGGATCGAAATGAGTAACTTTTTGGAAGAATAAGGACAAGTGCAGCTCTCTGAGTGTGGCCTTGAGGCGTTAAGCCTTGAACTAGCCATAGGGGTGCCGAGCTGGGGCTCAATCTTTTGATTTGCCTTGCGTTAAGGTCTTTTGTGGTGCCGAGTCGAGGCTGGGGCTTGCACGCTTTATAACCTAAGGTCTTCAGGTGCCGAGCCGTGCCCGGTCTTGAATGCCTTAGTGCGTAAGGGCTTGAGGTGCCGAGCCGGGGCTCTGGCTTGAATGCCTTAGTGCGTAAGGGCTTGAGGTGCCGAGTAGGGGCTCGGGCTTGTATGCCTTAGTACGTAAGGGCTTGAGGTGCCGAGTTGGGGCTCGGGCTTGCATGCCTTAATTCGTAAGGGCTTTGAGTTGCCAAACTAGGGTCTGGTCTTGTGTTGCCGAGCTTGAGCTCGGTCTTAGTTGCTGTCGAGCTGGGGGCCCGGTCTTCGTGCCTTACTGGTTAAGGTCTTCGAGTCGACAAACTAGGGTCTGGTCTTGTAGTGCCGAGCTTGAGCTTGAGCTTGAGCTTGAGCTTGAGCTCGGTCTTAGTTGCAGCCGAGCTGGGGCCCGCTCTTTGTGCCTTGCTGATTAAGGTCTTTGAGTCACCAAACTTGGTCCTAGTCTTCTGATGCCAAGCTTGAGCTCGGTTTTAGTTGCTGTCGAGCTAGGGCCCGGTCTTTGTGCCTTACTGGTTAGGTCTTTGAGTCGCCAAACTAGAGTCAGGTCTTGCGGTGCCGAGCTTGAGCTCGGTCTTAGTTGCTGCCGAGCTAGGGCCCGGTCTTTGTGCCTTACTGGTTAAGGTCTTTGAGTCGCCAGACTAGGGTCTGGTCTTGTGGTGCTGAGCTTGAGCTCGGTCTTAGTTGCAGCCGAGCTGGGGCCCACTCTTTGTGCCTTGTTGGTTAAGGTCTTTGAGTTGCCAGACTAGGGTCTGGTCTTGTGGTGCCGAGCTTGAGCTCGGTCTTAGAAGTTGTCGAGCTGAGGCCCGGTCTTTATGCCTTGCTGGTTAAGGTCTTTAAGTCGCCAGACTAGAGTCTAGTCTTGTGGTCACGAGCTGAAGCTCGGTCTTAGATGTTGCCGAGCTGGGGCCCGATCTTTGTGCCTCATTGGTTAAGGTCTTTGAGTAGCCAGACTAGGGTCTAGTCTTGTGGTGCCAAGCTGGAGCTCAGTCTTAGATGCTGCCGAGCTGGTGCCCGGTCTTTATGCCTTGCTGGTTAAGGTCTTTGAGTCACCAGACTAGGGTCTGGTCTTAGATGCTACCGAGCCGTACACAATCTTAGAAGAGTCAGATATTTGCGAGAAGCTTCATAGCATATTGATGTGTGGTATGCACTTGGGACAAATACATTGCTTCAAAATAGAATCTAATCTGCTCCGTGATAAAAATTAAATAACAGCTAAGGTGCTGATAGTATAAAATCTTCAAGACTAACACCTAATCGAGGGGATTTCAAGGCAATCTACTGATAAAAGTGTCTATTGGCCTCAGTGATTTGGACTATAGGCAGCTGTTCAACTGGCTCGGCACGGGTCAGGAGGCTTTCATCTCGGCAATCAACAATTTCTACTGTACATGCTAGGCTCGAGCATGGTTTCTTGACAGATTTTATGAAGTTTGCATAGCATTCCCGGGATTCCTTCTGGCTGGACTTGCATTCCCCAACTCCATTGCTAGCGGGGAATTTGACTTTCATGTGCTTAGTGGACATAATCGCCCCAAGGCCATTGAGACCAGGTCGGCCAAGGATTGTGTTGTAGGGTGAGGTGATCTTGGCAACCATAAAAGAAACCATGGTTGTGGCTGTCTAAGCTCCTTGTCCGATGGTTACAGGCAGGTCAACAACTCCCTCTAGCTCAGCTGGCATGCTTGAGAATCCGTACAAGGGTCCTGGGGCTGGTTTTAAGGCCTCGGTGCCAAGCCCCAGTTTTATGAAGGCTTCGTATGACATAAGGTCAATGGAGGCTCCCGTGTCCACTAGGACCTTGTGGAAAGGGTGGTTGGCCACCACTAATTGAATCACGACAGCGTCATTGTGAGGCCAGTTCAACTCTTCCAGATCTCTGTCAGAGAAAGTAATGGGTGGATCCGTTTTGAGGGCTTTGACAGGTTGTTCCGTGATGCATACGAACTACGCGTGTGCTTTGGATTTTCTGACTGATTCTGCCGTAGGTCTGCCCATGATTGTTAGGATGGCCGGACCCACGGGTTGGTTGTAGTATGTGACAACTCGGTCCGTGGCTGGGTCCTTGGATGGCTCGGCCTTACCTCGGCTCGGCTGGGCATCATCTCTCCTCAACTCGGGCTAGTTCTCACCATATTTCTGCTTCAAATACTGGTTAAGGTATCCGGCCTTGATGAGCTCATCAATTTCCCTTTTCAGAGACTTACAGTCTTCAGTGTCATGTCCATGGTCTCGGTGGTATCGGCAATACCGGTTGGGGTTCCTCTCTTCTGGTTTACCTGCCATTGGCCTGGGCCAGTGAAAGTAGTTCTGATTTTGGATCTCTAAGAGTAGGTTTGTTCGAGAACGATCAAGTTCATATCGCTCAGGTTTAGTTATGTCAAAAGGCCGATCTGTTATATTTTTCTTCAGCTCACGAGAGTCGTCCCTAGGTCTCAGAGTCCTTTTCTTCTTCTCCTGCTCCTGATCACCCCTGTCAGCTATTCCTCGGGCGGCCAGAACTTCCTCCATGTTAGCATATTGATTGCACCGTCTCAATAGTTCGGGCATCGTTTCCGGTAAGTCGAGGGCCAGGGACTGAACCAGATCAAGGTGTATTACCCCGTTGCACAATGTGCTATATGCCACTCCTTCCGGTAGGTTTTTTTGCCTCCAGTGTCGCCTTGGTGAATCGGGCAAGGAACTCCCTTATAGTCTCCCTCGCTCCCTGCCTCATGTTCATCACGTTTTGTGTAGTACAGCAGATGATCATAGGGATCTGTGGTGCTGTCATATCCATTAAAGACAGGTATCACGAAATTTGAGGGCAGCTCGGCGTCAATCAGTTCATCGCACAATGCATTATGGGCAGGGGTTACAGTCATGTCGGCTGGGTGCCCCTGCCTCTGCATTCCCTCTATTCGCTCAGTGAGTCACTGGATGCAGCTCTCCAGGTCGTCTCTTCTCTCCTCAGCTCGGCCATCCGGGAATCGACATGCCCCTTCGCCTCTTCTGGAGCTTCTTCCTCGGCCTTGGTGATCTTGCCGTGCTGCACCTCTGGTCGGCCAGATGGGAGAGCCCTGACCCGGGTGGGGTCGATCTTGCCGAGCTGGCCTCTGGTAGTTTTCACATTCTTCTCTGTGCGGACGCGCGCCTCTACTGAGTCTTTGAGGCGACAGTTGGCGTCTTCCTACCCGGGGTGGGGATTTATGAGTATCATGTGTCTCTAGGCTCTGGTGATGTTCGAAACGACGGGCTCTCCCGATCTGGGCAGGGACGGGACCTCGCTTGTGCCCTTAGTAAGAGAGCGCGGTGGTACCGAATGAACAGTGCGCGAAGTTTTGTCCAACCCCCTTCTTGCTGTTGATTAAGGGGTGACGCTGTTGTCAGGAGATCCGTCATTGGGATGTCTACTCAGAACAAGCCTAGGCGGCTGAGCTGAACTAGTGCGTGGCACTGGAAGTGCCGAGCCGAATTGACGCATGAAATCCCTCACCAGTGCGTTTGTAGCTAATACCTACAACTGCAAGCTCTGCATCTGTTCTTCCATGTTCGGGTGAGTTACCTGGGCCGATGGGACATGGCGGGATAGCTGAGGGTTCTGCTCGCGCTGATCCCCCTCTCCCTGGGCAACTTGCGCATCGGGCCTGGTTTGCTGGGTTCTTGTGGAGGGGTCTCTGCTAGGACGTTTTCCTGCTCTGCCACTCATGAATGGGAACGTCCAAGTGGTACTTCGTGAGTGGATCTTGCTCGCGTTGTCGTTGAAGAAACGACCTTCTCACTCCTTAATTGCATTGGTCCAAGGTGACTTCTTGTAACAAATTCCCACAGACGGCGCCAATCTGATGCGGAAAAAATTGACCAGACGATCTTCTCTGCAGTCCCTGGTGCTTTGGCCGACCTGCACAAAAGAGATGACAGGGGAGAGCCAGGCTGACCCGACGGAGGACTCTCCGATGCCTAAATCAGATCTTTTCCACAACAGATGCTCAAAAGAGCTTTTCTAGTAAGGGAAGTGAGTGATCGATACCCTCGGATGGAGGCTTACCTTGGTATTTATAGGCTGCTGATGGAGGGCAAGTGGGAGACGATTGTGAAGAGTCTTGTTTAGGCGTGGAGTCCTCAAGGGGAGTGGCTCTGTGATTCTGGGACTATTCCAAGAATATTCCCCTCTTAACTCGGAAAGGCTAACCGTGTGACGTCTATGATGACGTGTAGTGGATAGAGTCCTGTCCTTCGGAATATGGATTACGTTCCGTGAATGTAGGGGTGGACGAAAACACGTTTTTGGAAACCTTGTTGTTGACGTCGGGCCGAGGTGGCAGCATGGCATGCTGGAGGCCGAGGTGGTAGCACGGCCTGATGGAGGCTGAGGTGGTAGCATGGCCTGATGGAGGCCGAGGTGACAGCACGGCCTGACGGAGACCGAAGAGGCAGCACGGCCTGATGGAGTCTAAGGCGGAAGCACGGCTTGATGTAGGCCGAGGCGGTAGCACGGCCTGATGGAGGTCGAGGTGGAAGCACGGTCTGGTGGAGGCCGAGGCGGCAGCACTACATGCTAGAGACCAAGGTGGTAGCACGGCCTGATTGAGGCCGAGGAGGCAGCACGGCATAGTTGAGGCCGAGGTGGAAGCACGGCCTAATGGAGGCCGAGGTAGCAGCACGGCATGATGGAGGCCGAGGTGGCAGGTCAGAACTGTTCAGGCTTGCATACACACTTCAGCCGTGCTGAGGAAGAGGACATATTTTGCCTCATCACTTACCAATGGTGTCGCAAATGGAGAAGCCAGCAAATGTCATGTCAACCCAAATACATTCCCTCTCAAAGGGGAGAATGGCCCTAGGAGAAGGCCAGTAACGAGCAAGAATAGTTTTCCACACCAGGGTGGAGAAGGGACAAGAGAAGAAGAGGCGGGGGATATCTTCTTGACCGAGGGGGCAGAGGCAACAGGAAGGGTTGGCCTGGATGTGACAGTGAATAAGGAAGGACTGCGTGGGAAGGCAATTAGAGAGGCATCTCCAGATTGTGAAGCTGTGATGGGGAATATGGCCTTTAAACAATATATATATATATATATATATTTTTTAAGTTATCTACAGCATTTTTCTTCTTTGTAGACAAATATATATGGAATTGCTGTCCATAAATCAAATATTCTAGCATTCTGATTCAACCCTCTTTTTTATTTTTTGGGTGGGGGGGGGGGGCAGGGTGGGAGGCTACAAAGACTTACAAGAAGAGAAAACCTGATAGATAGAGGGACTCCATTTTTATCATTAAAGCCTGGTTTCCCATCAAGCATTGGCACCCTCTGGTTAAAGCATAGGCAAAAATACATCGTAATTGACGTCTTTTCCATTATATAACCATTGAGATGATAGGGAATTAAAATTTAAATTGAACATGAAAACTAGCCTTCGTCTAAACTAATTGACTGTAAAAAAGCAATCCCGTCAAGATAACCGAGGCAAGGGACACAAAAATTTTACACCATGCTAATTGCAATATTAGCTGTCCAGATCACGAAACCAATACAGCCTTCATACAGGATTACGGTGAGCCTGGAAACTAGAGTTTTCTCTCTCAAACTAAATTGGATTAGTTTCCATGCATTTCAGGCAAATTCCCAAAACTTAGCCAATAACAACACTCTAATCTTTTTCATGGTTGATTACCCGTGCCAGAAAAACACCTCACAGTGAGTGTGCTACCACACACACCAGCCACCGCAATCTAGAACTTTCTTCACACCTTTCAGTATAGTTCATGTTGTTCTGTGTTTTACCTCAGTTGTTCATTGCATTGAAATTTTGACGTTGCAATGTTCCAAGTTGCACTTACACCAGTATGGCATCCGCACTAGTTCAATAGCTTTAACCATCTTCTTTGCAATTTTTTAACCATCTCAAAAAAAGAAAAATCCAAAAACAGTAATGACGATGCTGCCGATGAAGATGATAAAAGGTGACAACATTTGCCTGAACTAGAAACAACTGTTTCCACAAGTAAATTCATCCGGCAGAACCCGATTAAAGAAAATATATATTTCTGTTTTGCTCTTAACGATAAAATGTTGTTCAAGAATCGCTTATGGCATTCTAGCAAGAAACACGAATCAAGAACAGCGAGAATTCCACCATGCGCGCAAACTCATACTTTCATGGGGAATTTTTTTTTAAAATACCCAGAAATATAAGATGAAGCGGATCTTCAATTGCATAAGTAAGATTAAACAGGTACTCACCTTACGGCTTGACAGCTCCAGAAAGATGCACACAGAAATGCCAGAAGCAGAGGAACTGAAAGAAGGGATGCCATTAATTAAGGACAACAAGCTGTCACGGATAATTCCAAACGATCAATTCTGATCAAATTGGTAAACCAGCAAGCTTTGCGAAGAAAATGAGGGTTCAGATTTTTTTCATTTTCTCCTGCGCCCTCTCTGGTTCAACACTTCCAGCTCCCCATGGGGTTTTTTTTTTTTGTTTCTCCAATTAAAATAATACAAAAATCAATGAATCGGCAAGGCTCTGTTTGGTTGGAAGGAAAACTAAGGAAAACAATCACACGATTTTTTTTTCTCCTGCGCCCTTTCTGGTTCAACACTTCCAGGTTCCAGCTCCCCAATTTTTTTTTTCCCTCCAATTAAATAATACAAAAATCAATGAATCAGGAAGGCTCTGTTTGGCTGAAAGGAAAATAGACGGAGACAACATTAATCAATAAAAAAAATCTTATAATTCTCCCATCACATGATTTTTTTTTCTTTGATGGGAAAACGGGTGTGAAAAACCGCGAAAAAGGGGGTGGATTTTTTTAAGCATTATTGGACGAAAGAATAGTCTAGATTGGACTCGTCTATAGTGTGCACTACAAAGTAGTGCAGAGCTAAGGGTTGGGAGCCCTCAGACATGCAGTCTAAGGTGCTTCCAGCCCTTGGATTTGCGCTACACGCCATATCGCATGATAGAGGATCTTGGTCCAAGTAGTCTAGGTTAGGGAGGCCGGTGACATACTCTGTCGAATCAGCATTTTCTTTAGCATGCTTCATAGGACTCACATGGTATGCAGCTTGCTTTGGCAAACACAATCCTGGAAGAAAAAAATCTTTGATTAGGTATCGAGTTCTTATAGTTTCTTATAAGTTGTCTTTCTGCATAGTCAAGAGACTCCTTTATACTCAATTATATAATCTTGATAAGGTCTTATGTATGGGGAAGAGGTATTTTAAAGACCCAAATGAAGGTAGTTTAGAGCCCACTTAGAATTGTGAAAAAGAACATTATAGCGTGAACCAAAACATTGCTCTCTGACATTCTTTACAATCTATAAACTGCGAACATTATAGAGTGAACCAAATCAAGTTTGACTGGCACTCCAGAAAGTGCTAGAGGGTTCGACTTTGACAAGATCTATTTCCTTAAGTATATGTGAGTGACCAATCTTATAGTTCTCTCTCTCTCTCTCTCTCTCTCTCTCTCTCTCTCTGTGTGTGCAATTGAATGCAATTTGAAAAACGCAATTAATGTGATTTCACCTCAACGGTTATGCACGTTAAGTAAAATTAAGACTATTTTAGAAATTTTGTTTTTACTTTTTCTTGCGCTCCATGAACAATAATTAACTTCGGGAATTAAGTAAATATTTTTAAACTTGAAATTAATGAATGTAAAATAAACTTTAGACCTTCTTATTTTGTAATAAATGATCTTATCTAGTGAATCTAGATAATTTCCGCAATAATTTAATGCTAACCATCTAATTACTTATGAGACTATTTACTTGCATAGAAAAATAGTTTTGGTGCTTTGGTGGCATGTAATTACAATGAGAACATGTAGTAAGATAATGGAATGAGTTTCTTCTGCTCACTTAGCATTCAATCCGATGGTCAATCATCCCTTTAGGCTTCGTCTCATTGCAGCTAACAGGAAAGGAAAGAAAGTGAAGTCAGTTTTGAAAAAGGGTAAAAAAAAAAATTCATTAGCATGATTATGTAACCTACTTAAATTTTTACCATGTTTTGTAAGTATACAATTCTATGCGATGGTTACTCGTCTTCTTTTAGAACTTAAAAGGATTGATAGAAAATTTCTTTATACATTTTGTACTCGATGTAAAAATAATGATTGGATCACCCGCAAGTCAGTGCATTGCCAAGTGGATGGATCCCCAATGTCCCCAGTCCACGTGTCAATTTTGACTCAATTAGAATTAATCACATGAAAAAATCATAAGAGGTACATTATTTGATGGGAGAGACCAATGGGGTTGGTAGCCTAGTGGTGAAAATACCCTCAACCTATCACCGCTAGAGTCGGCTGATTGTGGATTTGAGTCTTGGCATACCACACCATTGCCCATTGGTCCTGCAGAAGTCACTTGCCGTACGGGACTTGTCCAAAACAGATGAGCCCACCCACTAATTTTGTCCATGGGTTACAAACCACAAAAGTCAAGTGGACGTACAGTCCTTAACAAAAACAAAAAAGCAAAAGCAAAATCAGAATATAAGCCTAGATTGCTTCTTTCTATATACCTTCAAACAAGTGCAAGGCATAAAATTGAACTCCAAATAAAAGTTGCAAAGATGAAGAAAATAAAATTAAAAGAAAGTATCTTGCGAATGAAACAATATACACATTCCAACAACAAACATCAAATGGCAAACCCAAAATGACTAGGTCTGGGAATTGCCAAAGTTTGGTGATTGTGAAAATAGCTCTTTACAAAGGAACTTTGCCTTTCAGATATACTTGATTTGGCTCAAACATGGCAGTGTGATCCAAAATCATGGAAAACGGACGAGCTTATTCACAGCTGAGTCCATAACATCTACGTTTCTCTTCAGCATCTTTCTAAAAATGTGGTTAGGAAGCAAACAAAGAGAACCCCATGATCATTGTACCCAACGTTACGGTTTTTTTTTCCTTCCTTTATTTAAATGATTAACATAAAATAAAGAGTGAAGAGAAAAAGCAACACTTCAATCTTCAATTTTTCATTATTAGCTATTTGAAACTCATGTAAGTGGATTGAAGACAAATAGATCATTGGATGAATGCACAAGCACAGTGATGAAAGGATACAACTGCATAGCTAGATTTTCAATGCCCTTCATTTCCTCATTTAACCTGTACCAGAAAAGTGGGGTAGGCAGTGGGAAGAATTGTTAAGCACAATTTTTTAAGTTGAAATGACAATTGCTCTATGAATGGAGTAAACAAGGAAACCACATAAGTAGCTTCTTGTTGGCTTTTCCTGAGAGTGATCGACCTAGAAACTAGAATGGTTAAATATAAGTGGGGCCAGGAAAATCAAGGACTTTCAACCTTATTTAAATCAATTTAAGAACTATTTGTGAGATATATTCTAGTAATAAAGGAAATAAACTGAAATTTAGCTGAATATGAATAATTATGTACATGCCCATTTGGAATCTCATACTTAATCCTGATTCCGAGAGCTTTGAAACCATACAACGTACGCTATCCCAACTCTTCTCTAACTGCCAACCAACCTCAAATTAGCATGGATTTTACTACTTCTGAGTTCAAACTATTGTTCCAAATCACTCCCACAACTATAAAGCAGACTTCCTAGTCCTGACACATAAAAAATAAAAAAAGAGGAAAAAAAGGGAGATAAATAAGTACCTGAGACATGAATTAATGTAACGGTTCCCCTTAGTTGCTGCATCAAGTACTGAATAAGGAACAAAAGAATGTAGACACAATCAGGAAAGTAATAGACACGAGTTCAGAAATCTGACATTCTTTCCTCCCTTTTTTTTTTTGGGGGGGGGGGTTTGGGGTGGGAGAGAAAAAGGTACTAGGTGAGTCATGCTGAGAATTTTAGACCACAATATTGTTTATATACTTACCATCATACTTATGGTTTTCTTACTGCTGAATTTAAAAAGGATGGATCAGGGAGATGTACAGATTTTCTAAGTCGAACAGCATGGCATACTTCCATAAAGAGCATATATGATCAAATCTGATTAACATCCTCAAGGAGGATTGTCCAATTAGTTAAGATCCAAAGGTCTTACACACAAGTCAACATTGTAAAAAAATATCTAGGTAACTTGATAAGCAAAGCACAACCGGGAGGCCTAATCTACAATGAAGTATAATTTATGGATTATATAGATATGCCAGATATAATTTACTTTAAAGCTTTATCCTAGCTTATCTCAAATGTAGAATGACTGAAATTTCTTTTGGCAATGAAAATGCAACTTTCTAACACCAAAATATAGATAGCATGCTGCAGTTATAGATGTTAAACCATACATTCCTTTTCAAACCATAAATTCACTACGAGGATGCATGCCGCAAAATGATATCAGCTCCCACAATGATTGATGAGATGAGAACTACTCTTAAACACTAGAAATTACAGAATTTGGGTGTAGAGTTGGACAGAGTACCACACATTAGGCATTATTTCCATCTTCATCAAAGATCCACCCAACTTGATGGAGTTACATGAATCTTGCTATCCATTCCATTAAATTAAACACCATATTCCCTGTGCCTCAAAATCCTTCTCTCGTAACTTCAATACAAGTTGATCTCAACAGTTCCTCACCCTTAACAACCTCTAACTTAAATCAGAGTGCTCCTACCCACTGGATGTGATTACGGCATTCTGCGCTTGAAAAAATAACTGTACAACAGGTTTGGCTATGGTTTTGAACAATCAAGGTGATGAAGCTATCATCTTTGTCGTAATCAATATACATTTTTGCACACAGATTGGAGGCTCCCAGATTAATTGGATGTGGATTCTGATTTAGTTTTTATTTTCAGAGCTCCTATTCATTAACTCAACATTGTCATCTTCATCATACCCATTGCACAGGCAAGCTTTTACTTAGCTACCCAATATTCTGCTCAGCAAATATGGCAGATCTTACTACAATCACTTAATGTTTCACCTAAAACTGACCAGTATACGCAATCACCTAGTAGCCCAAGAGCACATCTATTTCAGCCACATCGCAAATTTTAGCTCCTTCAATCTGAATCAAATCACTCCTCTGTATTGAAGCATCCAAAGACCTCTATTAAACATGGTCATGCCACCTCAAACGACTTTCTTGTAACTTATCATGTATCAGAGCTACTCCTAAATCAGCTCTAATATGATTATTCATTACTTTATCATTCCTAGTTTTGTCATACATCCATCTCAACATCTTCATCTCAGCCACATTGAGTTTATCTATATGATGCTTTTTAACTATCCAACATACCGCACCATATAGAGCCGGTGTATGGCTGTCCCATAAATTTTTCCTTTAAGTTTTCAAGGAATATGTTGATCACACAACACTCGAGATGCACCTCCCCACTTCATCCACCCTATTTTAATTCTTTGTGCAACATCATCCTCTATATCACCCTCTTTATTTATAATTGATTCATCTCTATGGACTCTATCATAAGCTTTTTCTAAGTCAATAAAGACCATATGGAGATCTTTTTTACAATCTCTGAATCTTTCCATGAGTCTCGTAAGTATATAGCTTGTGTCGTGGATCTTCTTGGCATGAAACCACAATGGTTTATCGTAATAGTAGTTTCTTGTCCTAGGCGAGTTTCAATAACTCTCTCCCATAATTTCATAGTATGACTTACTAGTTTTTTCCCATATTGTTATTGCAACTATGAATATCACCTTTATTTTATAAACTGGAACCACAATACTTCTCCTCCATTCATCTGGCAATTTCCTTATGCTCATAACTTTATTAAAAAACTTGATTAGCCAAGATAAATCGCAGATTCCTAAGTTGTTCCACACTTATTGGGACCCCATCTGGACCTGGTGCCTTGTCTATTTTCATTCTCCTCAAAGCTTCTTTTATTTCAGGCACCTAATTTTCCATATATATCTATGACATGTGGTGTCTTCAATTACTCAAAATGTCTTCATTTAGTAGGTTGTAGAAATAATCTTTCCATCTCTCCTTAATATCCTCATCCTTTAATAATACTTTACCATATTTACTTTTCATACATTTAACATGGTTGAAACTTTTACTCTTCCTTTTCCTCATTTTAGATATCTTATGGATAGTTTTTCCCCTTCCTTTGTGCCTAGATTGTTATAAAGATCTTCACCCTTCCTTTTTCACAATCTTAGCTTCATTTGTAGCCAATTTATACATTTTTAGATCCTTTGCATACTTAGTCCCTTGCAATGTCTTAAAACTAGCTTTCTTAGTCTTAATGGGTGCTTGAACCTCATCATCCCACCACCAAGTTTCCCTAGAGAAAAGGTGGATTCATTTCGATTTGCCTAGAACACCTTCAGCAACCTTTTTAATACAAGCAACCATCTCGTTCCACATCGTATTAGTTTCTCCATCAAAGTCCCATTTTCCTTGTTTGACCACTTTATCAGTAGATTTCAAAGCATCTCCATTTAAGCTCCACCACCTTCCTAGTGCAAATAATCTCACCTTTCTGATGAATTTGCATAGTGACGCACATCTCCATGACTACTAATCTATGTTGTGTGGTTAGGTTTCCCCCTGATATAAACTTGTAATCCTTATATAACAATCTACCAGACCTTCTAGTTAGGAATAAATCTATTTGGCTACCATGATGCCCACTTTTGAAGGTAACTAAATTTTCATCTCTCTTTATAAAATAAGTATTGACAATAGATAGATCATAAGCCACAGCAAAATCTAAAACTAAAATCCCCTCTTTATTCATCTCTACAAAACCTTATGCTCCAATTACACCTTCATAGACTCTACGATCTTTCCCAACATGTCCATTCAGATCACCCCCTATTATAATCTTTTCTCCTTGACCAAAATGTTGCATTAATCTATCCATGTGTTCCCAAAATTGTAACTTACTACTTTCATCCAATCCTAATTGGAGTGCGTAATAACCCTATCACCAAATATTTTAACATCCACATCATTTTTTAAATCTTTATTCACTACTATGCCGCTTCTATTACTTTTATCCCCGTAGACTAAAGTTTAAAATCATCTAGTTTCTTGAATACGCTATGTTAATCCTTCTTCTCCTAATAACATCTATCAATTATAGACTCTTACCTGTTAAAGAACCAATATTCCAAGGTTCTAATTTAATCCTATACTTTTGGACTAGCTTCTTTACTCGCACTCACCCACAATCCGTGAACCCTTGTAATACAGAAGTAGGTTACAAGTAAACTACCCCAGCAGTTTATAACCCCAAACAAAAAACTCAAGACCCAAAAGTTACTCAAGACTAACTAGCAATAGACTAGGAAACAAGAGAAGTAAGACTAGCAAATAAGCCCCCAAGGATACAATAGCCATACAACAGCAAAATCAGCCCAAAACCCAACCCAATAGGAAAGAGAAGGACCTACGATAAGGCTGGAGAGAGAGAGGTGTGGCTAGAGCTGTGGGGCTCCAATTGAGCTGCAATCTGGGTCGATTGTAGGGCCTAGGGAGGGTACAAAAACCCCCTAAATATGAAGAGTTTTTGACAGCTGGTTTGAGAGTTATGTGCTTTTTTGATTTTCAGGCCTAGGAGAGAGAATTCTTTAAGAACTGTAGTAGGGCTGCTAAGGCAGCAACAAGAAGAGGATCGAGTGATCCTTGGGTGGTTGAGACCACCCTCTAAAAAGGCCAGGCAGATCAGAGATCAAATGGGGAAGGAAGAGGAGATCGATCTCTCTCCTAATTTCTCCATGGGTGCTGGTCGGTTCTAACTTTTAGGATGTGAACAGGTCTGATTTTGACAATAGCAGTAAACAGTAACAGCAGATAATAACAGCAGCACTAAACAGAGAAAAGGAAAGAAAAGAAACAAAACAAGTGTGGGCAGGATTGGCTATCTCGGCCCGGGCATCTCACCCACAACTATCCCGGCTATTTAAGCAATTGACTGCAATCATTCATTATTCAAATCTCAGAGTTGAGAGTACAAAAGCTCTTCTATATATAGAGGACAGATTAACAGTTATACCATAACTAGGAGATAGACTCCAAGTAGGATTAAACCTTACATAATAGGAGTTAGATTCCAAATAGGACTAAACTAAAACTCCAACATGGATTACGTAACTAACTAGTCGTTCACTAATAGGGAAATCTAAACTGACTAAAAACTGAAATAAGAAAGAAGATAGACTCAAAACAGGACTCTAACTAAACTAATGAATTAAATCCCGTTAGCCTACTTTCTACCCATAGTTGCCAAGGCTTTCCCTTGTGTTTTGAC
>NC_056562.1:34456471-34495424 GCF_013358625.1 Macadamia integrifolia
TATGTTATAACTAATACAAAAAGTTTCATGTAAAAATAAAATCATTTGACCATTCAAACTTATTATAGAACAAGAGCATTTCTCTAAATGTTAGACTTTTTACAACTTAATATGACTTAATGTTATTTTTTTATGATTTAATATGGATAAATGTTGATTTTTAATGACTTGATGTTGCTTAATCTTGATTTTTTATGATACAAGGTATATACAGCTTACTAAATAATGTTAAAAAATAGGAAAAATAAAAAATAACACTTGATCGCCTTGTTTGCCTTAAGGCGGGCGCCTTCTCGCCTAAGCGCGTAGACAACCCTCCACTGCCTTGGTTCGCCTTATCGCCGTGTCAACTATGTTTCTACCTATTATTTAGGCCCATTACAAAGAAAACTCATGGGATCAAAAGCCCAACACATATATAACCCAACCCTAGGCTTATTTGCAATAAAATAAGCCCATTAAGTGACTTATCTGCATCACCTTGCCTACTTGTTACTGCATCCGGGTGACACCCTAGCTTACCCTTGCTCACTATTCACTTAGTCAAGTCGAATTGTAGTGAGTTGCCTATAGGGAACATCTTAGCATAATGTTGAAAATATAAGGTTCTAGAATCCATATAAAAAGGATTTGGCTATAGTGCTTTTTTTGGGTGTCGGCTAATGACCTGATGAACCAACCCTCCTCCTTTTCCAGGCTTGGGGTTGCAATTTTTCATCATTTGGTGATGTTAAGCAAAAACTGCCTCCTGCATTTTGTAATTAATAGAATTTCTCAAACCTAGATAACAAAATCATCCAAATCTTGAAGCAAAGAAAAAACGATAAAGATTGTGACACATATAACCCAAGCCCAAGACAGGTTAAAATATTATGACCCGGTCAACTGCGGAAAACCTTCTCAATTCAATTGCAATTTTTTAGCCTATCTCACTAGTTCAAGCCCTCTTATAGGTCTTTTTACTAGTTCTCCTTTCACTTGCTCTTTGACTTACCCACTTCTACTCTTTTCAAACTTGTATCTTCTGTTAGATCATAAGCACTCATGTCTTTTCTTGCCGCTTTAACCAGATGAATTTTAGCCTTTTCCCATAAATACCTCCAAGTAGTTGCACAATTGGTGAGTTTTGTGAGTTTGTGAGTGTTTTTTGGATGAATAAATAAATTTATACCCAAAGCGAAAAGAAAATACAAGGGGAAGAAAGGGGGGGAGGCCTAAGCCAACAAGGAAGAGCCAACCCCAGGGAAACAAAGCAAAAGGCAACAAACAAAAAAATTACAGCAAAAACCAAATCAGCAACCAGCAGCAGGGCAAGAGAACCGAACCAGCAACCAAAGCCACAGCAAGGGAGGAGAGGGAGAAGGCCAAGAGGAGGAGGGGGGAAAGGAGGTCAAGTGGTGGGGGGAGGGGCTGGGGTAAGGCACCAGGAAGAGATTATGTGGTCATTTCTAGAGGAGTGGGGGATCGGCCGAGATCGAATGGAATGGAGGGATTGGATTTTAGAGGTAACATCAAAGTAGATGGCTTTCCAAATCCTTTCCGGAGAACGGGAGTTGGAAGACCATATGCGAATGTTATGCTCCATCCAAAGATGAGATATAGTAGTAGAGAAAGCTAACTTACCAATGGTGTCACAAATGGAGGAGCCGGCAAATGTCATGTCAACCCAAATATATTCCCTCTCAAAGGGGAGAATGGCTCTAGGAGAAGGCCAGCAGCGAGCAAGAACAACTTTCCAAACCAGGGAGGAGAGAGGACAGGAGAAGAAGAGGTGGGGGATATTTTCTTAACCAAGGGGGCAGAGGCAACAGAAGGGGTTGACTTGGATGTGACAGTGAATAAGGAAGGACTGCATGGGGAGGCAGCTAGAGAGGCATCTCGAGGTGGTGAAGCTGTGACAAGGAATATGACCTTTGAACCAGAAGAAATTACGCCATGGAACAACCAGGCCAGAGGATCTGACAAAGGAACAAGCAGAGGCAGAGGAGAACAATCCATTGGATGAGGGGAGCCAAACACTTTTGTCCTCCCTACCTCGGTGCCCAGGGGGAATGGGAGGGAGGGAGGACCACAAATCCGCAAGGGGGGAGGAGAGGCAGGAGGGGCCCAACCCAGAGGGGAGAGAATGGAGGAGACAAGAGCGATTTTTGGAAGACCAGAGGAATAGATGATCCTTGGGGTGACAAGGGAGGAGAGAATGCCCAAAGGGTGCCAGGGGTCCATCCAAAGGGAAGTCGTCTGCCCATTGCCAATAACAGTGGAACAGGCAGTGATGGCAAGGGGCCTGAGATAAAGGATTTTCTACCAGATCCAAGAGGCATCAGAGGGGACTGGGCAAGTCCAAAGGGAATTTTGGGTGAGCAGGTAAGAGTGATCCCAGTCAACCCAGATGCTTTTTTGCTTGGAGACAAGCTTCCAGATAAGCTTCAGGATGCCCATCGAGTTGACCTCCTTGATTCTTCTGATACCGAGTCCCCCTTCAGATTTAGGAAGACAGACTTTTTCCCACGAAAGGGGATGGAGGAACTTGGAGGAGTCGGAACCTTTCCAGAGGAAGGAACAGAAGAGTCTTTCAATGGAGTTAACCGAAGAAGGGAGGACAAAGATCCCAGACCAAAAGAGGTAAAGAGATTGGAGGACAAATCTGATAAGAATCAACCGACCAGCATAGGAGAGGAGCTTGCCGTTCCAGAGCTAGAGCCTTTTCCTAATAAGATCGAGAATAGGGGAACAAAGGTGTGCAGAGAGCCTAGAAGAGATGAGGGGACCCAGGTATTTGACTGGTAAAGAGCCTAGAGAGAAACCAGTGACACCAAGAAGAAGGGATTGGGTCTCAGAAGAGACACCAGAGAGGAAGAGGTTAGACTTGAGGAGGTTGATGGAGAGATCGAAGAGGGATTCGAAGGAGTGAAGAGCATCCATGATGGAAGAGATGGAGAGGGAGTCGGCTTTAGAGAAGATCATGATGTCATCTACAAAAGCAAGGTGGGTGAGACGGAGGGACTTACACTTGGGGATAGGGGAGATGAGATGGAGATCCGAGGCAGATTGAATGGAGTGGGAGAGAATCTCGAGGGAAAGAGAGAAAAGGAACGGGGAGAGAGGGCAACCTTGACGGATACCCCTCGTCTAGGGAAAGTAGCCAGCAGGACTACCATTGATTAAAACAGAGAAACGAGGAGTGGAAATGCAACAGTAGATCCAATGGACAAAGGAGGGAAATACATTTGAAGCAGGACTTTAGAGATAAAATCCCAACTGATGGAATCAAAGGCCTTACAGATATCAATTTTGAGAAGAGCTGAGGGGGAGTGGTTTTTCCTATCAAACCCCCTAACAATCTCGTGGCAAAGAATGATATTGTCAGCAATACTCCTCCCAGCGATAAAGGCAGATTGATTTGGGCTGACCAGGGAATCAATGACTTTCCCAATTCGGTTGGCCAAGATTTTGGCAATAAATTTATAGAGCATATTCAAAGAGAGATGGGCCTAAAGTCATTCATTGATTCAACACCTTCCTTTTTTGGGATGAGGCAAAGGAAAGTGTGATTTATCCCATTGATCTAGGAGGGGTTATAGAAGAAACTTCTCACTGTAAGAATGAGATCATTACGGATGATGTTCCAACAAGAAGAAAAGAATCCCATACTAAAACCATCAGGGCCAGGAGCTTTGTTGGCTTTGTGAGAGGATGGAAAGAAGAGATGGAAGAAGCTCATCAGGGACCAATTTGTTGAGGAGATGGGGCGGAATAGGAGGAGGGGAAGGATGGGAGAAGATTCCCCAAAAATGGGAGACATCTTCAGCCTTGATTTCATCAGGGTGAAGGAGCACAGTACTAGAAGGGGATAAGAGCTTAGGAATGGTGTTGACATTGTTTCTAGCTTTGAGAGAGCAGTGGAAGAAGGCAGAATTGGAGTCTCCAAGATCTAACCACTTGATGCGAGCTTTCTGACAGAGAAAGCACTCCTCTTGGCCAAGGAGTAAGGCAAGCTCAGCGGCAGTGGTCTTCTCGTCATAAGCAAGAGCCGAGTTAAGCAAGTCAAGATGGATTTTAGTTTGGATAGAGTGTAACTTTTCCCGGCAAAAGGAAACACGGGAGGAAATGTTGCCAAAGGTGAAAGTGTTCCAGAGCTTAAGAGCAGCCTTGACGGACTTGAGCTTTTTAGCAAAAGCAATGAGAGGGGAGGAGGAAGGGGGAATGGGAATAGACCAGGCGTTTTGGACAATGGGGAGAAAATCCTGGTGGGAGGACCACATATCAAAGTATTAGAATGGCTTGGGGCCAAAGGAGTAGGAGAGGACGTGGATGTCCATGGGACTATGGTCAGAAATTCCGGAGGGGTCAAAGCAGGCGTGGGATGATGGAAAGGACTCCAGCCAGGCCTCACTGACTAGAATCCGGTCAAGTTTACAGCCCACCCGAAGATTACCTACTCTCCGATTATGCTAAGAGAGCTTGGCACCAGACCATCTTAGGTCGCTGAGACCCAGATCATCAATGCAGTCATTGAATGAATCAACCGCCTCGGGGTCAATGGTGTTACCCCCATGCTTCTCATGACTGAATCGAATGACATAAAAATCACCCCCAATACCCCAGGGGTCAGAGCCAGTGGAGGGAGCAAAGGAGAGGAGCTCAAACCAGAGGGGGAGCCTACGGGGGGCAAGGTTATGGGCATAAATGACCGACAAAAAACAAATGAAGGAGCCAGAAGAGTGGAAAATGGAGAGGTGGATGACTTGGTCCGAAGAGGAGAGGGGGGAGATAGAAAGATAGGAGGGGTTCCAAAGAATCCATATTCTACCGTTTGGGCTATAAAGGTAGTTGTTGGTGAAGGACCAAGAGGGAGCAATGGACAAGACAATGCAAGAAGCATTAGGCTGTAAGACGCGAGTCTCACGAAGGCAACAGAAGTTGGACTTGGAGGAACGAATCCGGGAACGGATCTTTGCTTGTTTAGCCAATGAATTGAGACCACGGACTTTCCAGATAGTCCACGGGGTCATGAAGAACTAGAGTGGGAGGGCATCAAATGCTCAGAAGAGCAGGAGAGGGGGCCAGAGGAAGAGGGCTTGGAAGATGGCTTCTTGGCAAGGATGTTTGATCTCAGCTTTGATGAGCCAGCAGGGGAGGGTTTCAGATTGAGATTAGATTTAGAGCGCAAGGAGGATCTGGAAGCAGAGATGGAGGACTTCTTCTTCTTGGATCCCCAGGAAGGGGAGGGGAAGGAGGGAAGGGAAGGGGAGGAGGGGGGAAGGGAGTTTAAATTGGTGGGGTGAGTAGAAGGGGGAGGGTTGGTGCAAGGGGGAGAAGGGGAGGAGGGATAGGGGGTAGCGGCTAGGCTAAGAGTTGCAGCAAGGCGACTGGAAACATAATTCTCTAAGACCCAAGAGGAACAAGTTTGAGCATCCAATTGAAAGGTAATCGTGTGATCAGCAGGGGTAGTGTCATTGTGTAGATACCCAGGGGGTCGGCTAGCGAGGATAAACCAATAGTCATAGCTTGCATCACTAGGAGAGCAGGTAAGGAAGCAGAGAGCTTGGCAGTGCCGTCTAAGACCAATGCGTGTCTCAAAGGGCAGAGTCGTAATAACAGAGGTGTAACAGGCGATGTCGTTTATAGTAGCAGCGTCAATGAGATTGGTCGAGGGATCAGAGCTAGAATTTACGGCTATGATGGTAGATGAAGAGGGCTTATCATGGTCATGCGCTTCAGAGGAAGTCACAGGGGATTTGCCAGTCGAGGGGAGGACAACCAGCGGATCCCAAGCAACAAGGTGGGCTTCTGCGACATCAGCAGGAAGGCAGCAGTGTCGTCTGGAGGTAGAGCGGAGGGCTCAAAAGGAGCCGAGGGGCTCAAAGAAGCGACAGGCAGCAGAGGCGTTAATGGCGAGCGGCGTAAAGCATCAGTAGCAAGGGAGTCGTTAGAGACCACAGCTGGCAGAGCGGAGCTCAGGGGAACATCGAAGACCAATGGCGAAGACGAGAGCACGCCTAGATCAGGTGGAGTCCCAGGCACATCAAGAGTAGGCAAAGTCATGAAGGATAGTCCTGGGAGTTCGAGTGAGCAAGGAGGCGGTGACAGATCAAAGGAACGGGTTGGGGTAGGGATGTTTGGATGGGTAATGGTTAATGGATAGGTGGTTGATTGCTGGATCAGGTTGAAGATGTTACCCGGATAAAGAGGGTGGTCCGAAGGGAACTTGGAGAATGTTTTTTGAATTTGATCCAGAATGAAGTTGGACCAAGGAAAGGTTGGTTCCAGGTTAAAGGGCGGTTTGGTTGGACCAGATGGGTTGGTTGGTTGAGGAGGTTTAGGCGGTTCAAAAGAAATAGGGCTAGATAAAGGTAAAGCACAATGGTTCCCAGAAGGAGAATGAGGAGAGATGAGAGAGGAGAGAGTTTGCGTGGATTGTGGCAAAATCCAGAGTGAGGGTACCAGACGACAAAGGGAGCAGAGGAGAGAGGGGAGAGACAGAAGAGGACATGGCCGAGAGGCGATCGAGGACACAAAAGTAGAGCTCAAAAGGGGAATAGCAGGTTCGACAGGGAGAAGGGTCAGGGTTTCAGAGGTGGAAAAGGTAAGCAATCCATCAGTTCCATCAGAAGCATCTGATGTCGTTAAAACCGAGAACGGATTATGTCCAGAGGGTAAAGGATCGCAGTTCAGACCGTCAGACCAAGAGTCAAGTAAGGCACCGGCGTTTGCAACGGCAGGAAGAGGCATCAAAGGCTGGCTTCCACTAGCGACAACGCTGTTAATCTTTTTTTCTATTTTTTCTTCTATAAGTTTGCACTGTGAAACGAGGATCTTCAAGAGCAGCAACTAAAGGTCTAGAAGAATCTTCTAAGGTCTTTGATTTAGTGCAAAGAGCAGTCGTATGGCCAAAACACTTGCAGAGAGTACATGTTGGAGGTAACCAGTCGTATTTCACTTCCTACTCAAAGGAGAAGCCTTCTCCATCCATAACCATGATCCTAGAAGGCAGAATCTGATCAGCTTGGACTTCGATGCACACACGAGCGTAAGACAACCGGTCCATGATTTTTGTTCTTTTGTCGGAATACAGGGGTTTGCCGATGATGAACTTGATGAGGCTAAGACCTTTGACACACCAGAAATGGAGTGGAAGGTTAGGGAAGATGACCCACAGGGGGATGGATTTAGGTTCGGATTTGGCAAAGGATAAGTGTTCATCCCATTGACGGAGGAAGATGGGTTTTTTCCCCACATACCATGGACCTCCGTTAATGGCAGCAGAACAATCAATGGTGGCAGCAAATTTGAAAATAAATGTTCCATTCTCCAGCATGTAAGTAGAGAGAGAGCCGGAGGACTTCCATTGGTAAAGAAGAGAGGTTTTAACCACTGAGAAGGGGGGTCTACTCCCAAGGAAAGAACCTATGACACAATTGCTCCATTTGGAGATTTCGGAAGCAAGGAGACCAGGTGGACAGAGACCAACGGGGGTAGAATTCTGGGAGGAAGGAGGGTGGAAGTATAAGGAGTGGCCAGCACAGGGAGGAAGAGGAGGGAGGATTGGAGGAGGATACAACAGAAGTCCAAGGGTGAGAGTCAGTAAGCATAGACGGAAATGGTAGACGGGGAGGGTTAGAGTTAGGAGAAGGGGGGGGGAAGGCAAGGGAGAGGTTGCAGGCTCAGGGTGGGTTCCGGGAGTAGGAACCGCCGGAAAAGGGGAGGGGGGCATACGGTCAGGTTAAGGGAGGCATACGATGATTGAGTGTGCACACAAAACCAATACGGTTTTTTCACATTACTATTACATCTAAGTTCACTCAGATACTCTTGTTTCTAGTTTTGTAGTTCCAAGCCTTGCCTCTCATCCATCTCAAGATCCTTCTCTGCTACACTTCGTGTGTGTATATATATATATATATATATAACCAGTTTCTTTGCCAACTACAATTAATTACTATCAGGCAATATTGGTCATATCCTTGTCTTTTAAAAAAAATTAGTTCTAATGAAATGCATCAATTATATGACTCCAAAGCTCCTCTCCACTTAATCCACCCAGCTCTTATTCTATGGGCAACATTCTCTGCGATCCATCCCATCCTCAGCATGCACAATAATATTATCAAAACTGAATTCTTCACTATTAAAAAACTTGAAATTTGCCATGTGGAACTCGCAACCATTAAGGATCAAAGTAACATGAGAAGAGATTGCCATAACTCAAGCAAATATTGTTACCAGATTCTTGCAGGCGCCCAGCAGCCTCACTAAAGCAACGCATGTGATCAACTGAACTGCTAGTGACCTACAAGTTTACACCGAATCAGCAAAGAGACAATTCAATAATAATAACCATCTGAAAGAATTCATAGTTTCTGCAAGAGGATTTCATATGTATATTGTGACGATCGGATGGTTTTGAATAGAGGATGCATTTAGGAGCTGATAAAGCTTGTGCCTAATCTGATCATGACTTTGATCGTACGATTCAAGAGGAAATTCGTCTGGTTCGCTGCCTCGAGAATTAAATCTTTGACTAAAATCTTGAAAAGGGGTTAAAAAAGATAGAACGAAAGGAATTTCCCGGGATGATTTAACCTAAAACTCAATCGTATTCGCAGAATTGCATATATCAATAACCTAGACCATAACCATAATTTTAATGAATTCAACTAACGCGAAGTTCTAGTTCTGCTAAAACGAAATGACTGACCTCAGATAGAGCCAAACGGAGAGAACAGAAAAGTGCAGTGAAGCTTTCGGCAATGTCCATCGAATCCCTCTCGACAACTTCGATAGCTCTCATCATCCCCATTGGATCAAGTGAGGGCTTCGATCCACAGCGATCTTCCTGAGCTTCAGAACAGATTTGAGGAGAAGATTCATATTGATCACGTTCGGTTTCTGGGTCTGGATTCTCCGTATTCATCGAAGAAACGTTTGGGCTTTCTTCCATTTCCCGCGGGATTCTAGAAAGCTTCAAAGTTGAGTGCTTGGAAACAAGACTAGTGAATGCGACAATATTTTCTCAGCAAATCCGTTGGGACTGGGGAGTTTAAGGGTTTCAAGAATTGGCTTAAAACCGAATCAAACCGAACTGCAGTAATTAGGTTCGTCTTCGTTTCAAAAGTTGGAAGCTTTCCTGGGTTTGGTTTGATTTGATTTCAATTTCATGAATAAAATTGTTGAATCGAATTACTTATTTATAAAAGGTGTTCTGATTCTTGGTTTGATTTTGGTTTCTACATTTTATATCTTGAACCGAATCAAAATCAAACCAAACCAATTGTCATCCTTACACACCGATCCCTGGATTGTACAATTTGGTATGGCCGATTCCTACATACAAATACAAGATTCGTTGGAATATTCCTTGAATCTATCAACTGAGGCCGTGAGTTGAACTTCTTAGTTCGGCGCAATGCCAATTGGATGAATCGCATGACCAAACATATACCTTTGTGTTGTTTGATTTGTAGCTATCAGCTGCTTTTTTCAAGAAAATATATAAAACTCCTTTATATTTACCATACAAAGTTTTACAATGAATGAAAAAACTAGTGAGGGTCTTGATGTGACCCCCTCTCTCCCAATATAATTCCACCCATATTTATTGTACCGTGTCATTGGCCATGGTGAGATGACGCCCATTCATCCTAGCCTCATGAAAATAAAGTCCTTTATCTTATATTTATTTTTATATTTGATACTCCCAAAGTAGAAATGGACAGAATGGAGAAGTGCATCAAGAGTGTAGAGGTGAAAATGTACCTAAAGTTTAAAGAAAAATTATACCGAATAATCATAAGATCGACTACGATGTATGGAATTAAATATTTGACAGTCAAGAAACGTAACATAGATAAATTGAGTGTAGCAGACGTAACATAGATAAGTTGAGTGTAACAGAGATGAGAATATAAAGATAAATGTGCGGCAAAACTAAGAGGGATAGGGGGAAGTATGACCGGTTAGAACCATTTTAGGAATTGTTTGGATTTAGGATAAACTCAGAGAATGTGATTTAATGCATTTCAAATGTGTTCAATGTAAACATTTGAATTCTCTTTGATCTGATTCAGAATGAGAGAACTAAAAGAGCTAAAAGTAGACCCAAAATGACCATTGAAGAGTTGGTAATGAAAGACATGCAAAAACTCGTACCAAATCCTAGCCTGATATTAAACAAAATTGTTGGGAGGGCAAAAATGCATGTTGCCAGTCGCACAAAGATGGTATGTCCCAAAGATGTTGCTTTGCTATGTTTCTTTCTTTTTATTTTTCTCTTTTTTTCCTGGGCTTTTTATTTTACACGATAAGGGATAAGGGATCAGGGATCCATATAGCCAATCCCATTTAGTTGAGAAAAGGCTTTGTTGTTGTAGTAGTATTTGATTCCACAAAAAGCAAACTCTTACCTCTCTTCTCATTTGGTACCCTTCAAAAATATTCAAATTACCCCTCGTGTGTGCATGAGAACCTTTTGCCATAAACAAACGCCAAGAAAAACTTGTTTTCGTTTATTTTCATCTCTTGTCTCTGCTTTTCTATCAATTTCCATCCTTCCAAACACGTCCTAAAGAATATGAATAATTTTCGAATCTTGATCGTCTGCCTAGACGAACCCGAAACGTCATGCGCGATATCACACAATCGGCACTGGCACACGTGTCACTCCCACGGCCGTTCGATTTCTCCCCTCGCAGAAGCGCCCCGTTCGTGTTAACATAAACTTAGGCACGCGGCGGCACACGCGTGAAACCCTAGAGCTCGCATCCCCCACGAACTACCATTTTTCATCGCCGGGACCCTGCCGGATAACAGCCGGAAACTGCAAAGCTAACCTTCCGACAATCCATCTCAGACCTCCATTCCAAGGAGTTTCAATTAATATGTTATCCGTCAGTGCCCGACAACTAGGACTGACGAAGACTCGCTTCGCCGGAGAATCGCTAATGGCCTCGCCGGTGAGCGGCGGCGAATGTTTCTGACTCGCCCGAGAGTGTTAACATCGTCGTGGGAGCTCAGACTTTGGAGGGGAAAAGCAGGATTCATTGATTTGATTTGAGAGACGAGGTGTCAAGTGAGGTCCTGAACGAGTCCTGATTTGAGAAGAACCCTAATATAGAAGCGCAGGGTCACATCTTGAAGGAGTTAGGCGTATGCGATCGCAGGCAACGCATGAAATCGAGATTCGCGAGTCGTGCTTGCATCGGCATGCAGATTTAGCAAGGTAACTGGAACATCTATTCGAGTCGAAGAGCTTTTCTTCTTTTGTTTCCTCGTCGTTCGCTAGAAGGGCATCTAATTTTCGTGCAGAAAACGGAACTTTGGAAGAGGTAGATTCATCAGTAAGCCCAATTTATTCATCGTAAAAGAATTAATTTTCATCGAATCGGCGGCAAAATCTCGACGAAAATTCACAATTTACCTTATTGCAGTCGACAATAACCTCCGAATTGATATGGAGCTGGGAATTTAACGTTGGAAGAGGAGAGCGTCCTATTATCGCACAGGAGATGGAAAAATTGGGAGGAACGAGCGAGGAAGACGAGGAGGAGGAGATGGATATGGAGGTGAAAGATGAGGACGACGAAGATGAAGACGATGATGAGGAAAAGAAAAATAGAAGAGCCGCCGCCGCAGCCGCAGCCGCAGCCGCAGCAATGATGGCCGGGAATGAAGCTATCGGATCAAACAGTAACAATCGATTTCAACATCTCCACCACCACCACCACCACCTTCAACAACAACATCAACAATACCAGGAACAAATGACACCCACCGGAGGAGGCGGAGGAGGAGAAGGATCTCGAAGGTGTAGACCAAAAGAGGAGAAAGAGAGAACAAAGCTACGAGAGCGACATCGAAGAGCGATCACAGCGAGGATCTTAGCCGGACTAAGAAGACATGGGAACTATAATCTCAGAGTTAGAGCAGATATAAACGATGTAATCGCTGCCCTCGCTAGAGAAGCTGGATGGGTTGTTCTTCCCGATGGAACGACCTTTCCTTCCAGATCTCAGGTAAGCTTCGAAGCGGGATTGGTTGTTCTTCCCGATTTTCTCCAGTATCTCCCATGATCTTATAGTCTGAATCAGTCAAAGTTAATGGGACTATGGAGTCTATAACTCTTGACTATTAGTAAACCCATGCATTACCGTCCGATCTACTCAGATAATGTTGAGACCGTCCGATTAGTTTTCTTTTTCTAACTTCTTTCCACGTGGCACACCTGAAGGGTTTGACCTTATACCAACACCGTGGCTTTAGATCCACGTGGCAGAACGCCACCATTGGGTCGTGAAGATCTTTAGCTTCTTTCTACCAAAAAAAAAAAAAGATCTTTAGCTTCAAGAAACTCCGTATACATTTTGTAGTGATCTGATCACAACTGACACTGTCAGTTGTTTTCTCTCTCTAGTTTAGAAATTTCTGGAAAACTTGCCGGAGAAGAGATTAAGGAGACGGCTCCGGTGATCTATAACTCAAATTTCCGGCGAATTTGAGGGATGGCTTGTTTATCGTTTGTTAATATTTTCCAGAGTGGAAGGCCTGTTGGTGCGACGTCCGGTGAGGTCGTTACTTCGTCGTCTCAAATGTTGGCAGCTCAGAACCCAACCGCTGCTCTCAGGGTTGTCTCTCCAGTGGTGCGGAACACTACTACCGCGGATTACCATGCGAATCGTATGAAAAACGTATTTGTGCCGAGTTCCTTGTCTTATGATGGTTCTTCTAGTGCTCGATCTCGATCTCGCATTGGATCTTTTGTGGAGGAGAGAGGAGAGGGGACTGAGAATTCGCCACTCATGGGGAGCTGTATTGATGGTGCTGATGATAAGCAGGTACAGAAGCCATACTTATTAATCTGAAACCAATCTCAATATCGAATGGTAAGCCTTGTGACATTTGGAAAAATGGCTTCCCAAGAAGTTTTCATTGAATTGTCCTAGAAAATTAAGCGGTACTTGACTACTTGTACGCTTTAGTGTTCTAATATGATTACTCTGTTTATTGATTGGGTGTGCTAGTCTAGACTTAGACTCTTCACCGTCAGGCATTAACCAATGATGCCAGTGCATATCTTGATGTCATCTTGCCTAGGAATGAGTTTTTGCCAATTTGAGCTTTAATTTGGTTGGTATATTCCACCTGCACTAAATAGGTTTCATGTTTGAGTTCAGCTTAGTAACTGACAATGACTAGTAATTATATATCTCTCTTTATATTAAGTCACTTCTTGTCTTTGGTACACTTTATTTCTTGGATGCTGCATTCATGTCAAGGATTCAGGGCTCTGATTGGTCGTGGCCTCTCCTGAGTTTACTGGCTGATACAGCCGATATTTGCCCAACCCATGAGGGGAGATCAGTCGTATCATGTAATTTCAATTGGACCAATCACAGCCAGTCTCTATTTAACTCGACTGGTACAGCCTCGATGCATAAATCCATGATTCATGCATGAAGCCCTGAATGTTACGAGTGTGCAAACATTTTACACTTTTGACTTCTAAATCTGTTTATCACTTTCCTTTTTCATTACCGTCTTGCTGTTTATGTGAATTGATTTATATTTCTTCCTCTCATTTGGTCGTGTACACTTCTGTCTATAGGTAATAGACATACCTCCAAAGTTGCAAGAGCGTGATTTTGCAGGCACCCCTTGCGTTCCAGTTTATGTGATGTTACCGGTGAGCTGCCTTCATCAGACTTCATTCCACTTCTATTTTATTTTTATTTTCTCACTCACACCATTTGTCTAAAGCTTTCAAAACTTTTAATCTTCTTACAAATAGTTTTGGTTTTAGGTAGGGGCTGCCTTTTTGATAAATTTAATAAGACTATAAGAGCATTTGTCACCACAAAAAATAATGAGTAAAAAAAAAAAAATTGTTTATCTTATGTTTATAATTTTCTTTGGTGGGATGGCAGCTGGGAGTTATCAATATGAAGTGTGAGCTTGTTGATCCGGATGGTCTATATAAGCAACTGAGGATATTGAAGTCAATCAACGTCGATGGTGTGATGGTTGATTGTTGGTGGGGAATAGTGGAAGCTCATGCTCCACAAGAATATAATTGGAGCGGTTACAAGCGGCTCTTTCAAATTGTTCGTGAGCTCAAGCTCAAATTGCAGGTAAGTTGTATGAATATTTGCTATATGGGGTGAATTCATATATTGTATATGTTTATTTGCAATACTAGGGAAGTGACAGAAAAAAATAGAATAAATGAATCGAGTACTAGTTATAAAGTCTTGTTCAAGTTTTTGTTTACTCCAATGTCATATTTCTGGTTTGTGGGCTCTTGACGTTCATTCTAGTTAACTCAACACTCATTTGCTAAATCCAGTCCTTGAGAATCATGCCTATATAATTCACCCTATCAAAACAATCATGCATATCAAAGATCATTTGGGAAAATATTTGTTACTAAAAGATATCAAATGGATTTATTTATTTAATTCATGTTGTATGACAACTTGAACAATTTATAGAACAAAAACAATGCTGATGATGATGCAACAGTGGAGTAAAACAGTCACGCTTCTAAGCTTAACACTACAAGCAACCTTATTTGAACCATGTGGAGGACTGATGTGGCCAATCTGTGCTGTCAATAGAGAGGGAACCTTCCAGATGGTCCGCATGCCAAAATTTTAGTAGCAATTTTGAATCATATGGCCCACCTTGTGATGGACTTCCTTGCTTGTGCAGTCATAACTTTTCTTTTTTGCCTAGGGGCAATTACGGTTGTCTTGTTCCTTTAGACCAAGCAGAACTGACTGCCCTACCATGTTATGTAGTTATAATAGTGATAACATTTTATGCCGCAAAGATGAAATGGTGGCTTTTTTTGGCCAGTCCTAATTAATGGGTTTTTTATTTTTTGCAACAGGTGGTAATGTCATTTCATGAATGTGGAGGAAATGTTGGTGATGATGTTCACATTCCATTACCTCTTTGGGTGGCAGAAATCGGTCGAAACAATCCTGACATTTATTTTACTGACAGAGAGGGTAGGCGGAACCCAGAATGCCTCACATGGGGTATTGACAAGGAACGGGCTTTAAGAGGGCGTAATGCTGTTGAAGTATCCATCTGATATCTCTATAGAGCGTTATTTACATTATAATGTCCTTGATGTTTGTGTACTTCTGTCTGGCCTTTGTTTTATATCTCCCCTCCCCCCTTTCTTTTTGTTCGAGGAATAGAAACTGTCAAAGAAAAAACCCCAAGGAAGGGGGGCTTGGGCCTGAAAAACCCAAGCCCACCTGAAAACTTCCGGGTTTGGGCTGGGTTTTTGGCCCATGGCACGAGTCAGGCTGGGCTGGGCTTTGGGTTGAGGCCTCTGTTTAAGCCCTGCCAAAAGCTATATGTATGTACATAAGTTAGGTTTGCCACACCATAAATCACCATGTACATGTAAAGTTCACCATTGATTTAGTGCATCAAATTTAGTGCCTATACTAATATGGTAGGTGTTGATGTTTAGTGTACTAAATTCTTAAATGACTGGCAACTATAGACCATCAAGGCAGCTAAGGTCTTAATTTTCAAACTTGAAAATTTAAAATTATATACAAATTCCAACCCTTTCTCAAAGCTCGGACCTATCCCGAGCCCAGCCCACTTGCACCCCTACTAATGTTATATATATATATATATATATATATGTATGTATATATATATATATATATATATTTGAGGTTCAGGTATTGAATGTTTGATGCAGGCAAGGGGTATAAGGAACTCAATTCAGCCTGCAGCTCAACCCACCCCTTCAATTAAGAGAACAGACATCAATTCAATGAACCAGCAATAATAGACATGCTTCACAGTGGATTCAATACCAAATTAATTATGATGAGATTTATCGTTTTAGCATCTGATAACTAGCCAACATCCCTCTTTAAAAACAAACATTGGTTGAACCAAATAAATTAAATTTATTTTAAATCTCCGAATCTTGTTGATAAACAAACCATGTAATAGCTAATGAAAGTGAGATTGAAGTCTCAAAATAACCAATTGATTGGATCAGATGTGACAGGATCCTAATGACAATGAATATTACTTACAGAACCAAGCAGATTAAAAACCTGTGATCTCAAATGAACCCTGAGTCAGTATCACTCCCAAGTTCCGGATGTAATTAAAAATGAAGAAATCTTCCAGAATTGCAATGTGAGCTAAAGGACAAACCTTAGAATCTGAGTACTGAACCAAGAACACATGAACAGCAGTTTATAGCAGTAGCAGTAGTTAAATAGCAATAGCCATGCTATGAAAAGGTGCTGTTAAACCTTCCCCTAAACAGAATTATGAGTTACATGGCTATATCTATATCAGACCCTTAAAGTGGTTATGATTCTCACTTTTGAACTCAAGTAGGACTCTTAAAAGTGGCAAAATAACTGACTATTTAAAATGACCAAACACAAAAGAAAACAGACCCTTATCCCTCCACACAACTGGACAGAAACATGGATTAACTAAACTTCTTAAAACAACTCTTCACTAACTAACAGCATAATTAAGCCATCTCTGAGACCCACTCTTTAATTAAATAAAGATGATTTAATTGAAATCCAGCCCCCAAATAGTATCCCATGTTCTTTTATTATTATTTTATTATTTTTATTTTTTACAAATTTATATTTGTATTAAATTCATTGTAGGTTTACTATGAATTCATGAGAAGCTTCCGACTAGAATTTGAGGAGTTTATTGAGGATGACATCATCTCCGAGATTGAAGTTGGACTAGGTCCCTGTGGGGAGTTGCACTATCCCTCCTATCCTGTGAAGCATGGCTGGAGATATCCTGGCATTGGTGAATTTCAGGTGAGTTTTGATTATTGGTTGTTCTGCCCCCACTTTTTAAGAACTTTTTCCTTTTTGGCTGCATTAGTGCAAGTGTCAAGCTCGTCCACATTATTGCTTGTCATAATTAAGATTATGATTTTCTTACTTCTCCACTTTTCCAGTTTCCTTACACATTGGAAAACTGATGTTTGGACTGTTAAGATAGGCAAGTATAGTGATCCCAACCTCAGAGTTGGTCCCACTTCCATAGTTGACTCAGGGTCTAGGTGACTCAAGACGTTGGAGGGGACTTGGATGCACGGCATCCACCTAGGCGACCAAGGCACCTTGGATGCTTAGACAACTATGCCCACTTCTAGTACAAGTGTGGGTCCTTTGTAAAGTAGGGAGTCCACTTCCCGCCACACTGATGCAAGAAGTTGCTCAGGAAGCTCTATGGGCATTTTGGCCAGCAGAACAGATTAGGTCCACAAAAGAAAAATGGATAAATACTCAAGTGTAATGATGCAGTTAAATCATCTAAAATAGGTTGGGATATATATATATATATATATATATAAGTGTGTGTGTGTGTGTGTTGGGCCTTTAGTGCAATGGGTTTTCTTTGTAATGGGCCATTTTAGTGGGTCTATAATAACCGGAAGGGGGTAGCCGAGTTGGCAAAGGACCTTAGCCTCAGGAAGCATGTGGTTCTGAGTTCTACTCCTCTTCCTCGTTGGGGCCACTCACACGGGGTGGTTTAGTGCTCTTCACTGCTTTCAGTGAAAGTTGAATGGTTCTCATTTAACCCCGGTATGACCTGGTCCATGCGGTTGTGGGGTCAAGTAGGCCCGCGGGACTAGCCAGGCTGAAGGTTTGGATATCCGTTGTTAGGAAAAGAAAAAAAAGGGCCTATAATATGGGTAGGCTAGGCATACAGGATTATTTGGCTAAGTGTCTTTATTTCTTTATTGTAATGTTATTAAGTAGTTTAGTTAGGTTGGATTAGGATTCTATAAGTCTAGTCTTGTTTTGAGTTCTTTGTTATTTCAGTTTCCTAGTCAGTTAAGGATTAGGTTATGCCTTTCCTTTTTAGTGTTTTAAGTCTGTTTTTGAGTCTTCTATACAAGTTTGTAAGGGAGACCAGTGTTGTACACGGATTTAGATTAATGAAAGTTTTTTGCTCCTTCTTACTTACATGAATACTCCTTGTGTTTGATCATGGCTGGCTGGTGTTTGATCCTTCCGAACACCCTGCAGCGAGAGAAGTCCGGGTGAAACGTTACCCAAAAAAAAAAAAAAAAGCTCAGGTGGGGTGAATTATTATCTTTCTAGTTCTTGTTAAGTTACTGCTATATTAACTTTCTACATTCTGTCCATCTCTGATCTCTGAAATTCTTCAGTCAACTCACCATTATACTTGCTGGTTTTAAGGTGAGATTCATACTTGAATTGATTTCTGATCTAAAGTAACCAGCAAGTATAATGTTGAGTTTCAAGCTGTAATGCACCAAAGGCAATTCTGAAAGTTCCAAATTGTAATGCACTAAAAGCAATTCTGGAAATTCCAGATGTGTCCTAAATCCATTTCAAGCTTTCATGCAACCAATCTCCTGACAATACCATTTGCTTGTATTCTGAAAATTCTTCAGTCTTCGATCCTTCTTCATCCATGAGCTTAAGGTTTCTTCACATCTCTCTTAACTCCTCCAAATAAATAATAACCTCCTCTTGAATGGACTGAAAATGATGCTTCACTTCCTGCTCCTTAGCTCCTTTAACAAGGTCTATGGTGTTCTAGGAACGTTGCCAACCCAGCCCTTAGTTACTGCTTGATCTGGTCTGGCTTCACACCATCTTTTTATTTCATTTTATTCATCCATTATTCTCTTTAACCTTTGTATATTTGTTATTTTCTTTTTTAAAATATGATCTCGTTGAGCATTAATGGAATTTATTTTTCTCTTGTTAGTGTTATGATAAATATTTATTAAAGAGCTTGAGAAAGGCAGCAGAAGCAAGGGGACATGTCGTCTGGGCTAGAGGACCAGGGAATGCAGGTTCTTACATTTCTCAGCCTCATGAAACAGGCTTCTTCTGTGATGGGGGTGAATATGATGGCTACTATGGCAGATTCTTCCTTAATTGGTATTCTCAAGTTTTGATTGACCATGCCGACCTTGTGCTTACTTTTGCCAAGATGGTTTTTGAAGACACCCCTATTGCTGTAAAGGTGAGCCTAGTTCCTTAACGTTAATGACAACTCCACCCATTGTAAGATGAAAGGAACCTAATTAATCAAAATAATTCTGTTTGGCATCATTTAAAATGAAATTACATTGTTGTCATGTAAAACAAAATCGGATCTCATATCTCGGCGCTCAGTTTGGGAAAACAAGAAAAGATGTGACGGTTGTGATGGCTATGCTATCATATGGGTGGGTTCCACCATGTTATCCTACTTTTTTGTTAATTAACATAGCTTAACTTTCAAAGTTTCTTACATCTAATATCTCTTTTCTGGTGAGCAGGTATCAGGTATTCATTGGTGGTACAAGACAGCCAGCCATGCTGCTGAATTGGCTGCTGGGTTTTATAATTTTGCCAACAGGGATGGCTATGCTCCAATTGCTGCAATGTTAAAGAAGCATGAAGTTGCTCTTAACTTCACATGTGTTGAATTGCGCACTTTGGACCAACATGAGGACTTCCCAGAGGCATTAGCCGATCCTGAGGGCCTTGTCTGGCAGGTAAGCAGTAAAAGAGCCCTTACAATTTTCCTGATTTTCTGCAGTGTTCTGGCATTTTTCGTGGGGCAACTCTACAATCAGAAGGAAATAAATTCCTAAAATAGAAATAGGGTATAGCAAGAGACTTTGAAAATATCAAGTTAGTCTTCCAGCTATATTCTCTATTTGAAAAGGACTTTTATCGAATCTGTGATATTGTATATTTTGGAAGATGGTTTTTTATTTCTTTCTTGCTATATTCTCAAAATAAAATATTCTCTAGTTGAAAGTGGTTTTGAGTTTCAATTTTATTGGATCAGCAAATAGGTTTGTTACCTAACCTAAATCTATAATATTTGCCGGTCATAGTTGGGATTGTTTTTTGTTGTTTTTCAGAGGAAATGTATGTTCTTCCTCAGATTTTTTTTGTCTCTAGGAAGGAGGATATGAAATTGTCATCATGCTAAAGATTGGTTCAGACTCAATTCAGGAATATGCTTGTGTTCTCGTTTACAGGTGCTTAATGCTGCATGGGATGCTTGCATACCTGTAGCCAGTGAAAATGCTCTTCCTTGCCATGATAGAGATGGCTACAACAAGATTTTGGAAAGTGCTAAACCCATGAATAATCCAGATGGGAAGCACTTATCTTCATTTACCTACCTAAGGCTTAGCCAACATCTGATGGAAAGAGAAAATTTGTTGGAGTTTCAACGATTTGTTAAGAGAATGCATGGTAAAATGTTGGACACCTAGTTCTTCATTTGTCAATTGCAAATGTTGTGTTGCTAACCCTTCTTTCCCCAATGTGCAGGAGAAACAGTTCTGGCTGTCTAATTGTAAAGAATAGGGAGCAGCATCCTTTTTTTTTTTGGAGGGGGTGGTTGGTTGGTTAGGACTTTTGTTTAATTACTGTGCTATAGCCGCTCCAGCAAGACAAATATTTTGCCACCTGGCACTGTTCATAACCAAAGTTGGATAAATTTGCCTTCCTAGCATGACATATTTCCTTTTTTCAGTGAGTAAATTCTATCATTTCACATATATACTTTAAACAAAGAGTAACAAAATGACAATTCTTGAGAAATATGTTTGCCTTTGTAGCATAACATATATATATTTTTTTTCAATGAGAGTAAAATCTGTCATTTCACTTTTTTTTTTTTTGCAATAGTTCTACTTCTATTTCCCATGGTCAATAAGGAGTGGGGGAAGGTAAAGAGCAGGGTTTCAAGAATCTGTGAATTGGAGATAGAATCGCCCAATTCAGATTGGAATCAATGATTACCGAATTTGATATTTGATAAGTCAATACAGTCGACTCCTAGATAATAACACCTAGATAATAACACTAGAATCATTGAAATATTCCTTGAATCTATGATTCAAGGGTTTTTCAGACCGGTACAAGTCAATTCTCATACGAAATCAAATCGAAATCAGCACTAACCGCTCCTCTCACTGATTATGCATTTTACAACCCTTGTAAAAAGTAAACCCTAGCTACCAATCAACAGAGGTCCCCAATTTTTAATCTATCCAACAGGTCTGTTTCACTCTCAAATCACCCTGCCCATCCTGCCAAGTCTACTAAGAGGGTGGTGTTAGAAACCTTTGCATAATAAGTTCCTCCCTTTTTTTTTTATCCTGGGGGGAGGGGTGGGGTGTTTTGAGTATGATATTAAGGCTGATACCAATACCTGATCGATACAGAACTGCCAATACGATATGAAAGTCATTTTTGGTTGAAAAAATGATGTTTTGATCCTATACAGGACCGATACGACCAATATGTATTGATATCACTAATGCCGATAGCATGACCTACATCCATGGTTGAGAGTAGTACAGAAGTTGTAAAAATGACCCTGATTTTTTTTTTTTTTTTTTCTTTGAATTATTATTCCTTTGATCAA
This sequence comes from Macadamia integrifolia, assembly GCF_013358625.1. NCBI lineage: Eukaryota > Viridiplantae > Streptophyta > Magnoliopsida > Proteales > Proteaceae > Macadamia > Macadamia integrifolia. The sequence continues at coordinate 34,477,910 of NC_056562.1, forward strand.
AGTATCAAACACAGCAGGATCAAAATATGGGGAAAATAAATAAATTGAATGCTCCTTATTGCTCCCTCTATATATATATATATATATATATTATTTTTCTTGAAATACATATCACCCATCAACAGCCTATGACTTCAGCACCATATGGCCAGGCTCAACTGTGTCAAAGAGACGCTCACTCAATTCATCAAAGCTTTCCTTCCTTCTGCTCTTCCTAGATGTCTCCAAAGAAGCTTCCTCACTTGTGCTGCTGGAATTCTCGTGCTTGTCGAATGTTCCATACGGTGAAGGTGAGTAAGCGTGCGGGACTGCCAATGTCACTGCCCGCTTTAGTGCCGCCATATACTCCTTGCTGTGCTCTCTGGCAATAGTTTCCTGCCTCTCCATCCTCTGCTTCTTAGGAATCTCTGTAATCCGATCTTTCTCTAACATTAACTGATGTCAACATAGAGCATGTGTCAACCCCACCAGAAATGCAAATCCAAGAATCACCCAAGAAATTAGAAATTATGGAACATCAGGGTACACAGGAAAAATATCCAACTCAACAGGGGGGGGGGGGGCGGAGAGTGTTTTGAGGGAAGGTTGGTCTGGAAACTGAAACAGTGTAGTAAACATAGTTTTAGTTTCTTGAAAATGAGGGTGTCATGGAATTCACGTCGCTAATACATAAACCAAAGTGGGATGACTGCACATTGGTACTTCAGAGGGCTAACCTGGTGCAAATCCAGAGTTTGCGAATTCCCAAGAGGAGTTGACTAGGGTCAGCTGAACCTTAATTTTTTGCATGAAAGTGGTCATCCTCAGACTCAAATCCATGTCTTCATGCTGGCAGCCCGAGCTTTTTACCATCTCAACGAGCAATGGCCCTTCATGTTGGCACTTTAAATAAAAGAATAAGAGCCAGTTTGGAATTGTTTCTGTTTCAGAAATGCCGTTTCGTGTTAAAAACGAAAATTTCAGTTTCTATATCAAAATGTAGTTTTTAAACGAAAAAATGGTGTTTCAAAATTTCAGATTTTTATTGGGAACTATATATATATATGTATAATTTTTTTTTTGTAAAATGGAACGAAACTGGGAAGACGAAACTCCAAAATGGAGTTCCGTCCAATCTCGTTTTTTCAGTTTTTTTTTTTTTTTTTTTTCACTTTTTGTTCCGAAAAAACAGAAACAGACCATAAGTGCACCAAACAGAAGATTCCGTTTTTTCATTCCAATAGAACGAAAAAACTCCAAAAACGTTTTTTTAGAACGATACCAAACGGAGCCTAAGGTATGTTTAAGTTGACATTTCTACGGCAGTCACTTTCCCCAATTTAATAGCCTGGTTTTTGTTCGGATTGAAACATGGTGCTATTAGGCTGGATGAACACTAGAATAGAGAATCCAGAAGATTAATGTTGCATTTGGTCTGCATTCTAGGTCAATAATGCATTCTAAAAAATCATATCAAACACAGCCTTAATTTCAAAAAATCGACTACGTAATTCTAATTGCTTTTGAAGTATATCTGTATAGATCATTCTCTTTAACCGTGATTTAGAGTTTATATCTTCAAGGGGTGGGGTACCCGGGATCCACAAAATGTAGAGGTTGAGAAAATGAAATGGCAAATATACATTAAACAAAAACCAAGTCCAGATATTTAAGATCATGGGTGAAAGACTAAGGCTATGTTCAGTATGTTTTCTTGGAATGCATACCAAACACAGCCTAAAATGAAGGGGAGAATGGTGCAGAATCTGTCTTCACCAATTACCAGCTTGCCAAATGATGGCATGATCAGAAGTGGCATTGCAAGAGATAACAATGTGCTCAAATCTCCCATCCACAGGGACTGCTGTCCTCACAACTGGAGGATATCTTCCCATCCTGCAACCAAATACGTGCATAAGGCACCTATCCAGGACCTGTTGATATATTTCACTTTTTTTTTTCTTTGGTAATGTATTTCACCCAAATCAATGGTGCAATTCACCATGCGATCAATAAGCACTTCCACAAGGGACATTTCATCTATTATTAACAAGAGAAGTGTAAGCCATCACATTAGATACATGCAAGAACGAGAACGCATACCAAACAACATTTCTGTCATCGTAGAACATGTTCTCGACAATGCATATCAAATGGAGCCCGAGTGTTCTAGGACAATAATCTCACATTCTCACCCTTGTTCTAAACCAAACATGAGGATGGTGATCTATAGCCACTTCCAAGATTTCCAATTCTCGAGTTCGAGAATGAATGAATGATGTGTTTGGCCTCAATGAATGCCAAGATTGCCTTCATCAGACAATCTCCCATTGGCACGTTCCAAGCCATCACATAGCATGATTGGTCATGTTGCTTCTACTATACTGTTCCCCGGATTCTTGGAAACTCCTCTCTCTTTAAACAATTTTCTAACAGTTTCCACATCATCCCACCTCCTTGCGGCTGCATACATATTAGACAAGAGAGTGTATCTCCCACTATGATCTGGCTCCAACTCGATAAGATGCTTCCCCAATTCTTCTCCAAGCCCTTCATGTCCATGGATTCTACAGGCACTAAAAAGGGCACCCCATAAGGCAGCATGGGGCTTAACTGGCATGGAATCCACAAAATTCAAAGCTTCTTTGATCAGACCAGCTCTTCCAAGTAGATCAACCATGCAACCATAGTGCTCTAGCTGAGGTTCAATTTCATAGTCTTCAGTCATCAAATCAAAAATCCGACGACCCTCATCCACTAATCCAGAATGACTACACCCATGTAGCACATTGAGGAATGTTACCCCATTTGGGGCAAGACCCACCATCTGCATCCGCCAGAAGAGTGACAATGCTTGCTTCCCACAGCCATTCATGGCCAAACCACCTATCATGGAGTTCCATGACAACACATTCTTTACTGGCATCTCATTGAAGACTTTGAGAGCTTTCTCAACACTTCCACACTTACAATACATATCCACCAGAGATGTCCCTAGGGTGACACTAAGCTCAAATCCCTGATCTTCTATATAAGAATGTAGCCACACACCCTGTTCCAATGCTCTAAGTTGTACACAGGCTGATACTGAGCTCACCAGTGCAGACTCATTTGGCCTTATTCCAAGTCCAACCATCTCTGTGAACAGCTCAAAAGCCTCATTCCACATCCCACATTTTGCATATCCTGAAATCATTGCACTCCATGAGTCTACATCTCTTTCAGGCATTTCATCAAACAACTGTCTCGCTTCATCACATTTTCCCATTTGTGCATAGCCCACAATCATTGCAGTCCATGAAATTGTATTTCTACATGGCATCCGATCGAAGAACTGGCGAGCCACATCAATATCCCCAGAATTCGAGTACGCAGTAACCATTGTAGTCCAAGATACGACATTAGCTACGCTGTTACGTTCTTCAAATAAACGACGAGCATAATCAAGCTCTCTGCAATTCGAATACATCCTGATCAAGTTATTTAGGACGAAAACATCATAATCGATCCCGAACTTTAGAGCATGATCATGGAGTTGTTGCCCTTCAAAGAAGAACGCCTTATTCGAACAAGATTGGAATAGAAAAGGGAAAGTGTAGTTATCCGGTGAGATACGATCACGGAGCATCCGAATGTAGAGATGAATGGATTCTAAAGCGTCAAAGCTTTGGGAGAAGCCTCTGATCATGGAATTGTACATGAAAAGCGTAGGGTGTTCGACTTGGTTGAAAAGAGTTTGGGCGTAACTGAAGTCCCCAGAAATGGCAGCGAATGCTAAGAGTCTGATTGTGGTGAGGTCGTCATTGGCGAGACCGGAGATTATGATGTGAGCATGAACCCTTTTTAGTTCGGACATGTTGGTGAAAGCAGATAGAGAAAGGGAGAGGCTTGGATGGTGGAGAAGAGCTAACTTTCTTGCGAGATAACCAGCAATCATGCTTGAAATATGAGTTTTGCATCGTAAGATCAAAAGACTGGTTGGAGGTTGCAGTTCTGATTCTTCTTCTTCCAAGAAGATTTACAGAGCGTGCCGGTTTCCGGACAAACATCGTCTGCAGTGAAGGTACGTTGCGGTGAAGTGCAGTGAGGCACTCCATGCTTGACACCTGGCGGTGTGAAGATCAACGGTGAGGATGTCCTGCATTTCAGTTTCTTTCCTTTCAACCCACAGTTCAGCCGGTTTAGATTTTTACCCACCCGTTAAGCCCTTGTCTTCCTCTTCCACGTTCTCCAATTCAGAGCTTTATAGAGAGAAGAATAAGAACAGAGAAAACACCTTTGTGCCAATAAGGAAGGAAACAAAGCAGAGTCAGTGAAATCACTCACTTAGAGCTGCTCAGCCATGTAAATGTTCCCAAACTGATTCTGAATCTCTTGAGCGATAACTTGGAGCTCCCAAATCCCAAGAACTCTGTGCTGCTGCAATCGCTATCTCAGGAAATATACTCAAGGTTGTAGGTGGGAAAAAAGGTTTCATGGCTTTTCCAAGGTTGCTCATGGACCAGAGACGAAAAATCCGAGAGCCTCGAGGACGAAGGAGGAAGAAGTAGATACCACGAAGAAGGTCGAGGTTGCCTAGATCAAGGATGAAGAACAGGGCATATTTGATCGAATACTTCAGACTTCAAAGGAAAAAGGAAGAAGGTGCGAACAGCGGAGGTTACAATTGAGGGTTTCGGGGTTAAATCCCGGATCTTTTTGTGGAACCGCTAAATGATGGGTTTCTGGAGCTAGAAAGGGTTACGAAGATCCTCCCGTCGATCTTGATATCCCCAGGTGTCAAGCGCAAAGTGCCTCACTGCTCCTCGCCGCCACTTACCTTCACTGCAGACGATATTTTTCCGCCGGTTTCCACGCTACACTTCAAATATTTGAGCTGAAAAGTGAAATTCCTCCCTCCTGAAAATGACAAAGGTTTTGCTTAGGTACATCGGCGGTATACCATAAACTATCACCCATTATGTGTGTTTCTCTCTCTAACTCCTTCGAACTGACTTCACCTCTTCATTTACCAAAAAAAAAGGACCCCACCCCTCCTATATGATACCCATCCCACACCCCCATTGGTGTTGTCCACCAACTTATATTGCATTTAATTTAGGAAACAATTTCTTATCATCACATTATTAACATTTAGAAGGAGCTTAAGTACACCATCGGCCATTGGTTTTTGAGGAGCTAATGGTTCAACCAATGGGAGGACTTGAATCGAAGGGGAGCATAGGGCATTTTTTTTAAGGGGAGGAAGAGAAAGATAAGCACAAATCTAAGTATACCAATGACATGCACAACCTTTTACCTAACATTTATCATTAGAGAAAGTTTTCCTGTATTCGTAAGATCCAACCATCATTCTAGGGTCCTAAAATATTCCCCTTCCCCTCTTCCCCTCTTATTGATGAAACAATAATTCCCTCTGCCTATTATAGTTCTTCTTTTGTCTATTGCAAATAGTGTTGCTAACTCTTCTTTCCCCAATGTGCAGGAGAGACAGTTCTGACTGTCTAATTGTAAAGAATGTGGAGCAGCATCTTTTTCTTTTTTTGGAGGGGGGTGGGGGGGTGGGGTTGGTTAGGACTTTTGTTTAATTAATGTGCTATAACGCTCAGCAAGACAGATATTTTGCCATCTGGCACTGTTCATTGGCATTGAAAGTAATTATTCTAATGGAAAGACCTTGTCACTAGAGCTGGTGAAATTTGCCATCCTAGCATAACATATTTCTTTTTTTCTCATTGAGTAAATTCTGTCATTTCACATGTGTACATGAATCGAACAGTAACAAAATGACAAAATGACGGTTCTTGGGAAATATATTAATGTATTGGTATTACTGATGCCGATAGCCTGAACTACATCCATGGTTGAGAGTAGTACAAAAGTTGTACAAATGACCCTTTTTTTTTCTCCAATTATTATTCCTTTGAACAAAGTACCAAACACAGCAGGATCAAAATATGGGGAAAAATAAATAAATTGAATGCTCCCTAATTTTTTTTTTTTTTCTTGAAATACATATGACCATCACCCATACACAGCCTATGATTTCAGCACCATATGGCCAGACTCATCTGTGTCAAAAAGACGCTCACTCAATTCATCAAAGCTTTCCTTCCTTCTGCTCTTCCTAGATGTCTCCAAAGAAGCTTCCTCACTTGTGCTGCTGGAATTCTTGTGCTCGTCGAATGTTCCATAAGGTGAAGGTGAATAAGCGTGTGGGACTGCCAATGTCACTGCCCGCTTTAGTGCCGCCATATACTCCTTGCTGTGCTCTCTGGCAATCGTCTCCTGCCTCTCCATCCTCTGCTTCTTAGGAATCTCTGTAATCCGATCTTTCTCTAACATTAACTGATGTCAATAGAAAGCATGTGTCAACCTCACCAGAAATGCAAATCCATGAATCACCAAAGAAATTAGAAATCATGGAGCATCAGGGTGCACAGAAAAAATATCCAACTCAAATACTTGGGGGGAGGGGGAGTATTTGAGGTTGGTCAGGAAACTATAGTAACCATAGTTTAGTTTCTTGAAAATGTGGGTGTCATGGAATTCCCGTCACTAATATATAAACCAAAATGGGATGGTTGCACATTGGTACTTCAGAAGGCCATAACCTGGTGCAAATCCAGAGTTTGCAAGGTCCCAAGAGGAGTTAACTCGGGTCAGTCCGAACCTTAATTTTTTGCATGGAAGTGGTCATCCTCAGACTCAAATCCATGTCTTCATGATGGTAGCCCGAGCCTTTTACCATCTCAATAAGCAATGGAAGTTGATGTTTCCACAACAGTCGCTTTCCCCAGTTCAATAGCCTGGAAGAAAGCATACCAAATATAGCCTAAAATGAAGGGGAGAATGGTGAAGAATCTGTCTTCACAATTACCAGCTTGCATCTAAAAGCATGTATATATATATATATATATTGGATTGGAAAAAAAAGGATTAAAATAGAAAACATGATGGTTACTTACATCCAGTGCCTTTTGGGCTTCTCTTTCTATCCAAATGATGGCATGATCAGAAGTGGCATTGCAAGAGATAACGATGTGCTCAAATCTCCCATCCACAGGGACTGCTGTCCTCACAACTGGAGGATATCTTCCCATCCTGCAACCAAATACGTGCATAAGGCATCCATCTAGGACTTCTTGATATATTTCACCTTTTTTTTTTGGTAATGTGTTTCACCCAAATCAATGGTGCAATTCTGTTCAGTATAGCCAATATAATATCCCCAAGAGAAAGATGCACTCGCCATGCGATCAATAAGCACTTCCACAAGGGACATTTCATTTATTATTAACAAGAGAAGTGTAAATTACCCATAAAAAACAAAGTGTCTTTTGGACCAGTAGATCAAGGGATCCAAGGCCCACCATTATCGCCAGTGCTTTGACAAAGCTACATTTCCTTCCTAGACACTAAAGAGTAAAGACAACTAAAATAAACAGAAAATTAGGCACAAACATTAGCTCTAACATCTTTCCGCAATGCATATGCTGCCTACTTAGACAACACCAGACCAAGCCTTATCCCAACTACATGGAGTCAGCTATGCCAAATATGAACAGAAATTGTTTGACAAAATGTATAGTATCCATTGCCCTTACATAAAACAAAAACAAGCAATTGATACTACCATATAATATAAGATTAAAGTTTAGATGCATTAGATACATTCTAAAATGAAAAAATTTTATCAGATTTTTTTTTTTTGGGGAGAGAGGGGCGGTGGGGGGTTGGGTTATGTTCTCTAGTTGATGTTTATAATTATATTATAGTGATGCATTAAGTACAACTGTCTAGACCATGGAGCATCTAAAAAGAAGCCCACTCATTGAAAATTCAGGTTACATGGATTGGTTGACCACAGCATGGTATGCAGTGAAGCATCATGGATCCCGATGGCACTAGGCACCATCATATTTTCTCTAATATTAAATGCATTGAATTGAACATGATAAAAAGATCTATTCATTCAAGGATAAAATGATCTATTCATTCAAAGAATTCTATTACAATTATAGGAATGATTAGTACCCCACCTGAGGTGTCTCTGCCCATGTCAATGCATTCACAAACCTTTGTTCTAGCTGCTTGGGATTCTGAAAAAGAGTGTTTATTTCCAGAACATGTCCAAATAATAACTCATAGATGTTTTATAATTGTGTCCTCCTATACGTCACTATGAAAAGTGAATATTGAAATGCTTCACTATTATATTCTTCACCTTGTTTTCACATTGAACATTAGTCAAGATAGGTAATTGTGTAATTTCACACCCTCCCCTCCCCTCCCCCCTCCAAACCATGACAATTTCCTGCAGCACCCCCCTCCTCCCCCCTTCTCCCCTCATTTCCACCTGCCCTCTAAGCACCCTCCCGCACCACTCCACCACTCCCTGCACACAAATACAAGACAAAGTTGCACAGGCTCTACAGCTTTGTAGGCAGAGTTGTAGTGCCCAACAATTGAGCCAACTGCCACAACTCCAGAGAAAACAAACGATGACTTTGAGTTCCCTCCATTAAAATTGTCAGAAAAATGACCCAGGTCAGTATAGCCCCAGCTGTGTCCATCGATGCACCACCCAAGCATCTGCAAAACCTAGCGATATTTGGATCAATTTCGCAGAGGCAGACTGCCCAAAATGACCCAGAGAATGAGAAGGTAAGTGCGATGAAGAAAGCACGAAAGGTTGACGGCCAGCCTGTGAAGATGATGGTTGGAGCTGAATTATAGAGGTCACAGTAATCCGAGATAGGTTCGCATCTCTTGCAAACGTTTCTGATAGCATCTGCACTTCCAATAATCTACATCTGCCAGAAGGAAGATCGTTGGAACTTTATCATCGCCAGAGCCACTAGAGGGGGCACAGATAGTGCAGGGTAGGGGCAACGGGTGGCAGATGCAATGGGGAGCAGAGTCAGCAGAAGGTGGGAGCAGGGGCAGGTAAGATGAAGAGGATGGGGACGATTAAGGGAAAGGGGGTGGCTACAGATGTAGACGACAGGGGAGGAAGGTGGGAGAAAGCGTGGAAGGGGTGGGAGATGCAGATGGGAGGACGGGGTAGGGTAGAGGAAAGGGAGAGCAGGAGCTGGAACAGGATCCAGAGAGGGTGAGAGAGGGAGAGGGAGCTATAGAGATTCTGTACAGTTTTCTTAGGCTGTGAGATTTCCCTGTGTGCCCTCTACATATTGAACAACAAAAATGCAAGATGTGGGAAAAAAAATCATAGTGAAGCAATCCACTTCACTGCACATCGTGCTGCGAAAGATTCGTTAGAGTTTATATAATAAGGGTAGTTAGGGACTAGTTTAGTATCTTGTTCTCTTATATTGTATTTTACCTTTTACCTCCCCAGGGAGGTGTAAGTAATTCCTTATGTCATATTAGTGAAGTAATATTGATGTGGGAGACTCTCTAACACACAACATTTTATCTCCATTCCTCTTCTTCTCCTCCTTCTCTCTCCACCTTCTTCTCTAATCTTCTCTTCTCCTTTATTACTCTCTCATTCTCTTTTAATCTCTACATTCTAACTAGATTACCCTTTATATTTATAATTATTCTCTTCATTGAGAAACAATAATTGAACATATCCTTTAGGAATAACCAAACTATAGAGTATCTCCAACTTCCTTTTTATGTTTCATACTTCTATTCAGCAGAAGTGTATTTGTAAAGCAGTATACCTGAAGGGCTTCCTCTCAACAATGTGATAAATGCGACCAGGTGCATAGAGCCGCCTTGGATCCTTGAGCATCTTCTCATCAGGTATGCATGTATCTTTCAAGCATCCTAGACACAATAAGCACGGTAAACTGTCCAAAACGAGAAAGCGTGTCTCAAATATACAATTACGGAAATAATCAACAGGTGCCAAACCGAAATTAAAGCATCCAATAGTATTCTCAGAAATAAAAGCCCATCTCCAAAGTTTACAGTTCGTACTTGGCTCGCGGACCTCTTGTGACTTGGGTGTCAAGTGTTTGCTTGCTCTGTCAAGAGTGACTTGCACAGAGAAGATAACAGTGCTTCCACCCACCCACCCATTTTCTACAAGAGGATAATCCATATAGTGACTCAATGGGGGAAAAAAAGAATGTGGCAAAACTTGGCGTACTTGACTGGAATATTAGGTCTTACAACTCGGGAAACCTTAAAGACTGTTTGGTTTTTAACTTGAACTAAACCATGAAAGTTTATAAGCTATTGGATGGAAACAGAATTGAGTACGAAAGATGATGCAAAAGGGATTTTTTTAATACCAAAAAAGTGACTTGAAAATATCTTCCAAGGGTGTGGCAGTTCTTGGCAAGAAATCATCCTGGTTCAGGAAAGTGAATAATTGTCAGAATTTAAGCACATATAAGCATCTATGAAGAAAGGATGCATAAAAGTAGCAACCACATAAAGCGCAAGTGCAAGATAAAAGTCATAACGGTGCAGGGGGCAACAGTAGTAATGTAATAAAATGTGTAGGACAGCTATACCAACATGAAGCGCCAACACAGCAAGCAATATGTTTGAATTTCTTTTATGGTATGTACACAGTGATGGTGGAAGTTAGAGATTTAGACAACAAGAATTTGTTCCAAGTCCAGAGCAAATTTGGAGTATCACTAACCATTTGAGAATAGGTGTTTTTTTTTCTTTTCTTTTCAAATAAGGGGGAAAAACCACAAATTAATAACCAAGTTTGTAAGTGGAACCTAATGATTACTGCCTAAGGCTGGTGCTTAATTATCATTCTTAGCTTGATTTCTTATTGATGCAAATATCTCATCAACAAAAGATATGCTCGTCAAAATTATGTAAAACTACTAACCATTCTCAGTGCTTGATCATGTACAGAGGTGTTTCTAATTTTCAACACTTTTTTTTTTTTTTTTGGAAGGGTGGGGGGGTGTGGTGGTGGGGGTGGATAGTGATGGTATTATTCTTCTGCTCTTTAACATCAATTTAGGTATCAGAGCAAAGTTCCTGAACCTAACATGTAAAGGTGATAACAGACTCTGAGCTAGCTTTCCAGTCTAATAAAAGATAGAAGTAAGAATTTCCAGGTACCAGATCTCGTGCCAGTGACCTTATATAATACAACTACCACTGCTATAACAAAAGATAGAAAAGAAAATAACACATAATGGAAAAGAGGAAAGATGTCAAATAAAATTGCAGTTCTAATAAAATAAAATGAATGAGATTGACATCATTATGTGACACAGCTACTAACATGGCTAATTTCTTAAGCAATGTCCATATAGCTTTATTATTCAAAGTTCCATCCACTTGTTGCAAAAGCATCACAAATGAGAGTCTAGACTGTGTACTTGCCTGGAGCACAACAGAATTGATGACATCTGCATATCTGACAGCCAAATTGAGTGACACACACCTAGCAGGCGCAATTGCATAGCACCTAATCCTCTTCCTATCTATGTTACCCAGTTTGCCCCTATTCTGCACCACCACCATTGTTAACAATGCAGCCACCCCTGAGCCCAGAGAATGTCCAGTGAAAGTTAAGGTATAATTTGGGAACTTCTCCACTAACCCCCTTAGAACCTCACACTCTGCATCCAGAACCCAAACAGCTGCATTCAAGAGCCCATTGTGGACATAACCACCATCGAATTTCCTCTGCCCCAGCTTATTATCCAGTAGAACTGCATAATCGCTCTCCTTCGCCATATTGAGGCCTCTAATAGTAAGAACGATATCGGCATTATCATGACCAAGGTAGATTATGTACGAAGGGGCATGGCCATGGGTGTCTTCATCGGTCTTTCTCAGAACTACCCAATCAGGATTGATTCCGTATCCACCGGGAGGAGCCCACAGCGGGTGTCGGAGGTCATCTTCATAGACAGCAAGAATCAAGCGGCAGAGGCGAGGAACGGGCTCAAATTCTTCTGCGGTTGCAACACCCCAGTTCTCGCTGTCATAACTGCCAGAGTGTAGGCATCGCTTCCACGCCCAGCGGGCACAGGCGAGGCAGTATACGCATTCAAGGAGTGGGAGACCGCAGATAATCGACATTGATGACTATGAATCTAGCATGTTAACAGGGATTAAAAAATTCAGATCCAGTTAGATAGAGTTGTCGACCTCGGTGAATAATCTTGCTAAAGCTGAAACGTCAAAACAGAACTGATTTGGAGACGGAAGGGAATACTGGGAATTCAGAGATGGGCTTTTGGAATTGGATGGAAGAATTAAACTGGGAGACCACAACAAGAACTCGAGCAGCAGAACCAAGATCAAAACACTTAAACGGAACAAGACGACATAATATAAGAAAGTGATCACTAACCAGAATACAGGACACTACAGAAACTCAAGCTGGCCACCATCACCGAGGAGGGTCGAAAGCAAACAGGAACTCAAGCAGCTGAGTATGGGTCCTATTGGATTCTATAACAAAGGAAAGAGAAAATAGTTGGGGTTGCCCAGAAAAGTAATCTGTTCAACAAACCAACCAAAACTTGGGTTCTACAGACAGGAGATTTTATGAGGATTGAAGAAACAATTTTTTGAAAATCTAGAATTTGAAAAACTCAAAATGAAAGGTAGCTGAGATTTATCAAGGAAATTTGATTTGGGTATTCGAATAGGAATAAGATTAGGGTTTACTGGACATGAAAACAACAGAAACGTTGAGGTTCAGCCGCCCATATAATCTGCACGGATGATTCCTTTATTCAAGAAGAAACTAACAAAGCTAAAAACGAATATGGAAGAACCGTAAACCAGTAAAGCACCAATTCTATATGAAAATCATAAGGGTTTTGGACATCCGTGATGGTTTTGTCTGGTTTTCTAAAATTTTATACTGGTCTTGATGGAACCCAGTTAAAAAATAAATAAAAAAGGAAGAGCTATGAAGGCGACCTGCAAGTCAAAGACTTCAAACCAAATGATGGGTCCCTTCTAAATATAATCAAAACAACTTCTAGATTGTAGAAATTAGAAAACTTACATGATCAGAGCTTCGAATGGATTGTCCAAAGTCATTATAAGCTTCACCTTCACTGTTCACCCTTTAGTGTCGAACACTGTTAACTGTAATTTTTCTTGCATCTTCGATTCTTAAAAGTTGAAACTTCTTAACGGGTAGAGAATAAAGGGCGATTTTTTCACTTCTATTGTCATCCCAAACAGATCCTTAAAATGGAAATATAGCTTTTCTGAATTAAAATTTGCTCCATTATCAGACGAAGGGAGTTGTTCTTGAGTTGCTACGCGTGCTTTACTTGCCCCTTGGAAGTTGAGAATGGTAGGTACTACGGAAGCAAAGACCATTTGTTGGATCAACAAGTCCACCACGTCGTCACCCATCAACATGGTCTGTTTGCCTTCGAATGAAATAAAAATAACCATTTTTTGAAAAACTCCTCTCTCTCTCTCTCTCTCTCTCTCGTTTTTTCCTTTTGTTTCTTATGGTTTAAGTAAGCGAATTGGGCTTTGGGAATGAATTGGCTCAAGGTTTCGAAAATTGGAATTGGGAATATAATCATTCTGATCCGAATTGAATTGGCAAGAATCAGCCGGATTAGTTATAGGCCGATACTGAACTGAATTGGTCGATTCAACCGATTGGATTCTGATTTTGAAACCATGAATCAGTTTTAATGGATTCTGATTCCGGTTTAACTGAAATCAGCCAGTTTTGACTAGAAATCGTTAATTCCTCGAACCGAGAGCGGCCTGATACACACTCCCCTAAACCATGGTTGTATGTGCCTATCCAAAAAAGGAATATCGATAAAATGTTCAGGATTGGGTACGTGTAAAATTTCAAACTCATTTTATTTATGGGAAAATGTTGGGCACACAATTGGGGGTGGGTGCCCAGCCTGTGTTACTCTCTCTCCCTTCCCTTCATCATGCCCAATCCTCTTTGGTTATTGGAAAACTTTCTTCTTCTTCTTTTTTTTTTTTTTTTTTTTTAATTTTTTATCATCCATTCATTCATTTTTCATAAATTCAAAGTCTATAGAGGAACCCAAGATGAGTTTTCTAGAGATCCCTAAATTGATTCAGACCTCATAGGATTAAAAAATACCTTAAAAGAGAAAAGGAACAACATTAAGGAAAAGGAAAAATGTACCGTCCTTGAACAAATTCCTTTATACCAACGTGAGAAATGTAATAAATAGTAAACGTGTAGATTTGTTGAGTCTTTATGAATGATACCATATTACCTACCATTTTTCTATCTCTTCATTGGTGAATCATGCAAATCCTTCTTTTTACACTACCATTATAGCATTACTAAAATCATTTTAATTCCAAGGAAACATCCAAACACTAAAGTCCCTATTTCCGCAACATTCCAAAAGCTCCTTACCCCAACACTGTCCTTTTTGTATTTTCCCAACGTTTTTGCTAGTCAAAATCTAATACCAATTTAATTCAAAAGGGTTGCTTGAGAGAGGGTTGTTATGGTATGAGATTATAAAATAAAAAATAAAAATAAAAAAAAGGGGAATTTACTATCACTCCCTTACACTTGCCATATATTTATTAAAACTCCCTTATCTGTTACATTTTTATTGATATTCTATTGCTTTTTTATTTTTACATTTCTTTTTCTCCCACTCTTTTTAAATGCTCAGATTACTCTTCTTTTTCACTTGTAACCTATTACATTTTTCTTTTTTTTTCCTTTTTAAAATTGATTGGTTTGAATCAAACCACTAATAAGGTTTGTCGCATCTAATCATCAAGGATATTATAAATTCAAATAACAATAATTTTGCATCCAATCCATATCTATATCGGTATCTTATGTTTCAATTGGATATCAATCTAATACTGATAAAAAAATAGATTGCTAAACTTGTGATGATGAATGAGATAAATAATAATAATAAATAAACAATATCCCTTATTGATTGGATGCGACAAAATAAAATAATAATAATAATAAATAAATAAATAATATCTTTAAGGACACATCAGCTATATTAGTATCCTTGATGATTAGATAAGACAAAACTTGTAAGTGGTTTAGTTCAAACCATATGTTAAAGGAAAATTTACCACACCACCCCTTGGAGAATGACACAATGATAAGATCACCCCCCTCTGTTTCACCAAATTATTCTCAGACCTTTATCATCAATCATAGTTAATCAAGAGGTAAAATGACCGTTATACCTTTTTCATTAAAACAGTCATGGTTAAGTCTAAAGGTAAAATGATCATTATATCATTTTCACTAAAACTCACTTTAACCCAATTCCCCTTCACCTCTACCGGGAGATGACAAGGCTGAATGTCCCCCCTGTGGTTGTTCCGGTGGAAACCCTAGCACCGATCCACAACAGCGCCGAGTTCCTACTGTGCCATTTCAGCCACCACGCCCCGCAAACCCTAATCTTTCCTTCATGTCCTTCAATGTTGGATATGCCGCGGCATCGACGTCCTTCTCCACTCCAGCCTTCGGCGGAAATGGGGTGGGGATTGGTTCAGGCTTTGAGGACGAGCTCCCTTTATCGGAAGAACTCAGGATCAACACTCGTCAAATCTGGAGGAAGACTATCTCGATCTTCACGAGGATGCAGACTTATCAGGTCCATTTCTCTGCCTCATGGCTTTCGGCCTCTTTCAATTGCTTGATGGAAAGATCCATTTTGGGATTCTTTTGGGTTGGGTTACGGTTGCCGCTCTTTTCCTCTATGTTGTATTCAACATGTTGGCGGGTC
This sequence comes from Macadamia integrifolia, assembly GCF_013358625.1. NCBI lineage: Eukaryota > Viridiplantae > Streptophyta > Magnoliopsida > Proteales > Proteaceae > Macadamia > Macadamia integrifolia. Next base: position 34,493,599 of record NC_056562.1, read on the forward strand.
GCAATGGGAATTTGGATCTGTATCGTTGTTTGAGCCTCCTTGGCTACTGTATGCTGCCAATGGTGATCTTCTCAGTATTTTCCTTGCTTGTTCCGCAAGGAGGAGTGGTTATTTTTGCGATGGGAGCAGTTTTTGTGCTTTGGTCGATGAAGGTTTGTACACGGCTTCTGGTTGAGCTCGCTTCTTGCGGGGATGAGCATCGGGGTTTTGACAGCTTATGCTTTTTGCTTGATTTACATGTTGTTTTCGCTTCTTGTGATATTCTGAAAGTAACACTTGCAAAGTTCTCATTGGGAGAGTTCCATTTATTTTGGGTTGTAGCTTGCTTGTAGTTCTTGTTGTAATTCTGTTTTGCTCACTTTGTAAAGCCTACCTGATTTTAGGTCTCAAATTGAAAGCGAATTGTTCATCAGTAAGAGATATCTTGGGTGGCTTGGCAGATTTTTCGTTTTCTTGTTTCTGTTGTCAAATTTGAAGACCTCATTTCATTTCCAGAATGAAATTACTAATTTCCATGTGAAGACTGTATTGTAAACAAGGTCATCTTTTTTGCAATTTTGTGTTTCCACATGTAAACAAATTGATTTTCACTTCGTTTCTATGCCTCTTTTTGGATTGATTTCTATTGTTACTTTCAAATTATTGGGTTCTTGAAGCTATTTTCATGGATTCCAAAAGGCCATGTCGCTGCCTTTGGTCGCCGATGCCATCGCCATTGCTCTAAGTGATTGCCGACGGTCCAAATCTTTGGGAGAAAGGTAAATTAGGTCTTGGAATGGGTGAAAGGAAGAGTAAATTATTACAAGGATATTTTAGGTGCTTCATATTTACTTTATATTTGACAAGGGTATTTTGGTATTTAAAACAAAATAGAGTTGCTGACATCAGCATACAAGGTATATTTCTTAACTGTGACTAAGGGTGTCAATATATAATCGAAACCGTTTACTGGAATCGAAACCGACCGATTATAACTAAATCGAACTGCACCATAGTCAATTGATCTGATTTTGGTTTTATAGGCCATAATTTTGGTTCATAACCGAACCGAACCAAAAAATCGATGGTTAATCGGCACATAGTATTAAAGACTTAGGTGTTTTGAAATTCGATGGGTCTTTATGAAAAAGGGGGAGAAAAAAAAAAACAAAGTACTAACTGAGAAGGAAGTTTCACTTTCACACAATCACATTTCTTGATTTTCTAATTTCTATGATCATAGTTAATTAGTTATATTATATATAGTCTTTTACATAGAAAGTATATTATCCTTGGCAAAATAAATGTATATTGCCTTTACTATTTAGGAAATTTAATATATGTAGGATTCACACTAGTTGTAGGATGCAAACCATTTCTTAAAACGACACTATTAACCCCATGTAAATTGGTTGTGAACCGAATAATAAAAATTGATTAAAAACCGCTAAAATCGAAACCAGATGAAAACGATTCTGATTTCATCTTATTCCTATCCGGTGCGATTTTGGTTTCACCTTATCAAAATGTAAACCGAATTGGAACCGAACCAAATAACCAAAATTGCACCGTTTGACACCCCTAACTGTAACTGACAGTAGGGGGTTTGAGAATAATTTGGTGAAACAGATGGGGTGGTCTTATTTGGTATTTAAAAAGACTAAATATGAAAAAAGTGTAATAGGTTACAAGTGAAAAAGAAGGATAATCTGAGTATTTAAAAAAAACATGGGAGAAAGAGAGGTAAAAATAAAAAAGCAAAGGAATATTAGTAAAACACTAAAAAGTAGGAGAGTTTTAGTAAATATAAACTAAGTGTAGAGAAGTGATAATAAATTCCTCTCCCC
>NC_056562.1:34495444-34597247 GCF_013358625.1 Macadamia integrifolia
AAAAAAAAAAAAAAGAAGGGCTTGAAGCATCTGGTCAGTTGTTTATGATTTAACCAAGATATACACATCATATGGCACTTGTAATAATAATAATAATAATAATAATAATAATAATAATAATAATAAGGGGAAATGAACTCTTCTTCGATCGCACCTCCAATACTTAGTAAGAGGGTGACAAATTGATCCTCTCACCTTTATGAAATTCAAAAAAAACTCACCGCTTTTGATGCTCATGTTTAATCCCTCTTACTTTCACATTGGCATAGGTTACACAACGAGGGTACATTCCTTATTCCTAATAATAATGAAACTTTTGGATTTTTTTTTTTTTTGGGAAGAAAGTTTTCCTTTCACCTCCGGAGGGAATCGTATAATCATCAATGGCTATCATTGTCTAACCCCTATTTACGAATGATCGAAAACGACCTTCGATGTTACATGATACTCTATATATGAATATCATTAGAACCAAATCCCTTGATTGTTGGTGGGGAAAAGCTGAAAAGGGGTGTGTGTGTATGTGTGAGAGAGAGAGAGAGAGAGATGCCGTTGGTTGAACTGACAACTCATAACGAGGCTAGTCGAAGATTCAAAATTGGAGTCTATGGTTTTAGATATCAATATAAGATGGTGTTGCAATCATCATACCATATTTTCATTAGTCCATATTCTCAGTCACATGGGGTCTTTCCCACATGGATGGTTAGCCACCAATGAAGCAGAATCTCCATCCTAAATGACAACTATAAAATAAGGGAGGTTTCATTTCATTGGTAATCCATATGAGTAGAGAATCCAGGTCCCTCTTGACAAGTAAACTCTCTGTCCATGCCGTGTCCGTAACATTAACTGATTTGGGATTGGCTAGGTTTCAATAATGTCAGTATCGGCCGATATTGGTATAGATCAGCCCATCCGAGACAGATACCTAAAACCCTGGTTGGTGCCGCTCGACCCTAATTATTAAATTCTCCGAATTAATCCCTAATAATTTGGCCTAATAGAATTTTACCAAATTTTACAAATAATTTGGTCCGAATACAAATCAAATAAAAAATTCTGAAAAATTCTCAAATTTTATAGATTTTTTTAAAATTCACGAATAATTTGGCAAAACCGAATTTTATCCAATGTAAAAAAAAAACTTTTTCTTGAATAAGTCAATAAGCCTTTAGAAAATAGTGTGATTCTTATGCATCTATTATCCTAATGTTACTTTTCTTATTTTTTTTAATAAAAATCGACAAAGCTTATCTTTCCTGAGGTAATCTCTCACACTTCTACAAAATAATAATAATACTAATAATAATAAATCTTTCACCCCATTTTAGTTTAACTAAGTCTTACAGTCGTTACTCTCTCTAGTCTTTAAGGTGAACATGCATGGTAGGTGACGTGGGTTTAACTGAATTTGTGCTCAATCCCCCCCTCTTAGTCTCTCTTTGTCTAATTCAATTATTGGAGTAATAAGAAATGAATTTAGAAAAAAAAAAAGAGACTAAATCTAATATTTTTATCTTTAAATTTTAAAATTTTAATTTTTATATCATTTGTATATTACGTACATATGATAATTGATAGATAATATGCAGTAGTTATTGCAAATATTAAAAAATAATATCCAAAATTTTTGTCTACCTTTTATTTTTGTAAACGAATAATTCCCAAATCCGAATCCGAACTTGAATTTTATTATCTCCACTTTTTTTGCCAAATCATTAAATCAATAAAATGAATTAATCTAAATAATTCTTCATTCGACTAATTCCTGAATCTGAATTTAATAACTACGCGCTCGACTGGATGGGGTGATGATGGATTTCTCCTTATTCAAGGGCCAAAATGGCCATATAAAAAATCATTTGCAATAGACCGAATTACCCTTTCAATATTACATGTTTTAATTCCCAATAGAATCCAGGATCATATAAATATTGCATATGCCCAAAAACCCTAACTTTCCCGCACAGTGTCTCCTATTCTCGGTCCAAGACTCCAAGGTGAGAAGGGGCTTCAAATCTATTCGGATTAAACCCCTCTAGTTTAAGATATGGAGTTTGAATTAGTACTTTTTTTTGCAGATTCAATCCAGGCGTTTTCTGGAGGATCTTTACCAGATCACATAAGGAGGTGGGTTGGCCCTTACCCTAAATTCTTGACCCTCATGTGCTTGTTTGATTTTTCAAAGATTTTCAAATAATTTTCTGCTAGAACTTATGGTTTATAGGTTTTTTTAGTTTTCATTTTGTTCTTCTTTTCCAAATGTTGAAAGTGTTATTTCGTTTGCAGATTCCTCTTCGTCATATAAGATGTGGAATGCCCCTTTTTTTAATTATTTTTTCCTTCGTTGTGCTTTGCTACATATTCATGTTCGGAGTTCGTTCTGGAAAATCTGTACATGATTAACTCTGTGCTTGTGCTCCCATGGGTAGCTATGGGTTTGTGTTGTTGTGGCTTTGCGGTTGTTACTTTCACTGGTAATTGAAACTGCTGCATCACTAGAATTCCATTCCATTCCTTGTGTTATTTGTTAATGAATTGGTTTAATATGATATTATTCTGGACTTTATCTAGGAAGAATCCAGTTTTATCTATCTTGTTGCACTCTTGCTGATTTTACATTGTAATTGGAAGCAGCAGGTGATGGCTCCACAACAGCCGAAGAGTGGCCTCTTTGTGGGGCTGAACAAGGGCCATATTGTGACGAAGAAAGAATATGCTCCTCGCCCATCTGATAGAAAAGGAGTAAGTGGCATTAGTGTCATTCATGCTATCGATTTATTTTTTGTTTGCTTCATACGCTAGCCCCTTTTGTGGCCAAGTTATTGTGTTGATTTACATAAGTTTCCCTTTTTATATTTTAATAATTGCATTATAAGCATAGTTATGAAACTCGGGTATCAGCCTGGCCGAAAATCTACGGAGATGACAGAAAATTTCACTGAAACATAAGTGTCTCTGTTTACAATGAAGAAATGACTGAAATTTCTATCAGAACAGTGTTGAATCCCTGATTTATGGTATTATTACACCGAGTTTTTGAACTATGCTTATAAGTGAAAATTGGCTTTGTCAATTGTTGTGCTCCTTGCTGAGTATCATTATATACCCTTGTTTTTGTCTGGTGTATCATGGATGGAGTTAAAACTGGGTGGATCCAATGATTATTGTTAATGACATACATTTCACTTTGTTCAGAAAACAAGTAAAAGAGTCATCTTTGTGAGGAACCTGATCAGGGAAGTTGCTGGTTTTGCACCTTATGAAAAGAGAATCACTGAGCTTCTCAAAGTTGGCAAAGACAAGCGTGCATTGAAAGTGGCAAAGAGAAAGCTTGGTACTCACAAGAGAGCAAAAAAGAAGCGCGAGGAGATGTCCAATGTTCTCCGCAAGATGAGGTAATTTATTTGTACCCTACATATCTGTACGGCTTTTTGTCATACTTATGAGTTAAAGGTTATAAACTAAACGTGTCTCTTTTAGTCAGCCTAAATACTAGATAGTCAACCACTCAACCAGAAATTATATGTTGAAGAAGTTTACCTCTTTCTTGTTATTTCTCATGTCTAATCATCTTTGGTGGGATGGGTTTATGCAGGTCTGCTGGAGTTGGGGAGAAGAAGAAGTGAGGGAGTATGCATCAGGTGTACCTGCAACTTGCTTAGTCTGTTGAATAGGAGCAGTAGGTAGAGAGATGTTTGCTTAGCATGCATGGTTTTCAGTATTTGTAATGGAGAATGAAATTTTGACCCTACTCATTTTGTTTTTCTTTGAAATGTTGTCTATGGGTTTGGCTAACTTTCAGTTTTGTTCAAGGAATCAAAAGTTGCATAGTAGTTAAAAGTTCTTGATCACCTCCTCTACTCATACATTGATTACTCCTCATGTACTGGTCAGGATGCATTATATCACAAGTCTTGCAAGAATTGGCCTCCCCCAACTCCTTTTGTGGTTTTTGTCCATAGAGCAATTACACATGTCTTGGCGTGGCTTTGACAATTTACAATTTACAATCTGACCTTGCTCTCTTGTGCACCAAGCATCCGTAAGCTCTTATACGTCTTCTCTGCAAATAGCTGGTGGACTGGGTTTCTACTTTTAGCATTGGTGGTTGTATATCGCATGTCTCGACTGCAATGGTGAATCCATAACTGTGGTTCATGGTCCTGCCGTAATATGGAATTCTGTTGTGGGTTATAGACTCATATTTAGGTGGAGACTCTCCTTTGACATTGCGTGTGGTTGAGGTTGATATGTAAAGAATCTACCAGCATGACTCTGTACCTATGCCTTAACCATGGAAGGAATGCAATGGATGGAAAATTAGTTGGGGATTGATCTTTGATGATGCCAAGTCATGGGATCTGGATCTCCATGTTGAGGTTTGGATATGTAGCAATTTATTTCACTTGTGAGGAATTTAAGCATTGCTTTCTCTTTTCTTGTTTGGGTTGGATGATCAAACCTCCAGTGGTAAGATTACATCTGGGATATAATGGAGTTCTTCGGTTTTGACTGATTGGGAGTTGAAGGATAATCATGGCCGGAGATCACTTTGACTTCAATACTTATGAGAGGAACGTACATTAAATTGACAATGAAGTGATCTTTGTCCCAAACGTAAAATGTCACAATCAAATTCCCTTCCAACAGTATGGAATAAAAGGGGAAAAAAGCTCCCTGGTAGCCTGGCGACTGCCCCAGATACTGAAGGGGTGAAATGATACCCACGCCTGTGAAATACTAATCACCCCCTGTTGAAGCTCATGTGTGACTCTTCATTTGTTACTCTGTATTATCTTATGCTGTGTTTGGTATGTATTCTTAAAATGTATCCTATTCTAGGTTAATAATACATTTTTTCACAAATAAATAAATAATGTATTTCAAGAAATCACACAAAATGCAGTCTTAATTTAATAAAAAGGGAAAAGGCGGGCACGCTGCTGAGGTGCCTAGCCTATGTCACTCTGTCCCTCTTTCTTTTGAAAATGACCCCTATGCCCCTCTTATTCCAGCCCTTTTATTTGTTGAACTACTAGCTCCAAGAAATCTAGCAAGTACACAACCTCTACTCTTGGAAAAGACTTCACTATATAATTCCAAATGTTTTCATAGTATTGGTGCATGAAAAAGGTTTTTTCTACACAATGCATGAAGTAATGTTTAGAAATATCTACCTCATATTGTACAGGGTTGATAATAATACCTCCGTATTGTTTGTCAATACCCTCTAAACACGTCTGCATGCCTTGGTCAAGGGAGAAATCGTGGCTCAAAGAAAACCATCCCTAGCTAGTTGTATGGTTCATTCTCTTTAACCCCGATTTAGAGTTGATATCTTCAAGGGATGGGCGCCTAGGACACACAAAATGTTGAGGTTGAGAAGATGAGATGATAAATTTTTCTGTCAAATAAGGGAGAGGTTTGGGTATGTCACTAGCTTTCACTAAGCTAAAGGCATACACCAATCACAGGGCAAAAGGGTTTTTTCCAAAAGGGGAAAGATAGATGATGACACATGTTAGGCCCCTCGGTGGTGTGGCCAGCCTTTTCTAGTCAAGGGAGAGAGTTGAACAAGGTCCTAGGCAAGATTTTAGAAGTTTGCAACTTTTATTGTATGTTGAGGGCTGAGAAGTTTAAGATCCTGGGTGGATGACTAAGGTTGTGTATGGCACCATGGCGGTTTGGTATTAATTATTTCATAGAAAGTATTCCAAGAATTCATACCAAAGACAACCTTAATTTTATTCTTGAAACCTTTGATTAGTTTAACATTATTATAAAGGACTGATATAGGAATAGATGATCGAGATCAAAGAAGGAACGAACTTGATGCCTTTGAGTGCCAAAACGGAGGACCCTATTGTTAGACCTTTTCTTTTCTTTTCCCTTGTCGTGATGCCCAATTCTTCATTGATCAATTACGATTGCTCTTTGCAATTATTATAAGCTTTTATTCCAATGCATAGACAATGGGAGTATGTAAGAAGGCATCTTCAACGAATGGGGTGAGAGGGTAACACATTCCTTTCATATCTAGATTTGTTTAGGTGTAGACATACACAAGTGGCTAGCTTTTTTCTTGCCCTATTAATGAAAAAGTGTTACATGTGTGGGAGTGTAGACCAATGAGAGTGTACGAAGGACCACACTCTCCCATAGAAAACATGTTCCCTGTTTTTAGTACTTCACTTCACTTCACTTCACTTCACTTGAAGATATCACCAAACAGGACCTTAGTTTTGAAGGCGAGTATTTGGCAGACCGTAGGGATCCTTATGTGTATTTCCTTTTTGTTTGGTTCACCCTTACCGGCTTCCCCACGAGGTGAGACCGTGAGACGCCAATTCAGCGAAGATAAAACAGAAGCTGAAGAAAAATGCCGCTTTATGATTGTATGCTGTTGTTGAAGCCCCATGTTAATAAGGAGGCTCTGATAGATTTGGTTGCTCGGGTTGGAGGACATGTTTACGCAAGGAATGGTGTTCTTGCCAACATTAAATCTCTTGGTACTGTTCAGTTGGGTTATGGTATCAGGAAACTTGATGGAAGACATTACCAGGTGCATCTATAATTTCAATTCTGTCTTCAATCTCATTTTGATTTCGTTTGACTTTGGTTTCTTCCCCATATCTAAACAGACCTGGCTCTCTTTATTGTATTTGAAATTTTGAAGCCCATATTCTCTGAAGGGAATTTAATCAAATTCTTTGGTTGTATTTTCAACATTTTTCGATTTTATTCTTCTTCGTGGAAATTAAGTAAACTGTTGGTGATATCAGATCTTGGGGTTTCTTATGTGTTATTGTATCTTGTAGTTTTAGAAGGTTAATTACTTTGAGGGGTGTTATAATAAATTCTTGTTCTTGAGAGCACATCTTAGTCTCTGGAAGAGAAACCCAAAAGAGAAGGAGAAACAAGGTGCACTTTAAACGAGCTATACAGAATATATCTCTATGGAAGCTAGTGGGTAGATTTATCAAACACGTGGGTTTATCTCAGTCATATCAAGCCAGCAATAGTGTAGATTGAAATAACTCTAAATTAGGAATTTTGAAGAGAATTTTTTAATTGATGTATAATTAGTCAATTATGAATAGAGTTGATTATCCAGATTGCTTGGAGTCTGATGATCCAACCCAAGTACAGCTTTTAATAAATGTGAGTTTCCAATGATAATTGTCTTGTATAAGTGATTCAATTATGCATTTTTGAACAGGGTCAACTGATGCAGATGACAATGATTGTTACTCCAACCTTCAACAAGGAGCTACAGTACCTGAATAAGGAAGATCGGCTACTACGATGGCTTCTAGTCAAGCACAGGAACACAAAATTTGGACTGGAATTTGTGGGCGACAATGATGGAAAAGGCGATCTGAACAAGTTTCCCAGGAGCAGAATGTATGATGAGGAAGATGTTGATGATGATGATGACGATGATGATGAGGAATATGAGGTGCATGAAGAGGAGGCCAAGGAAAATTGAACTGTGAATCAAACTATTTGATATTGCTTAGATTCTTAACGATTTTATCCATTTCAAAGTTGCTTCAATGTCTTTTTGAGTTCTGAATTTTCTGTAGCTTTGTGTTTGTGTTTGTTGTTGATTGGTTTGTAAATGCATGATTAGCATAATGCCTTGTGGATTCGATGAGCTAATTTTGTTAAATCTTTGAAAGCTTGGATTTTAAATAATACGGAAAATTCCTTCACCATGGGTTTTCAAATGTCTCTGTGGATGATTAGGATTTGTGGTTTGATGATTGATTAACCAATGAATGGTGGTCCAATACTCCAATCTAATGAAGGGCATCAAAGAGAAAGAGAAGCTATTCTCTATCAGGTTTTGCTTCTTTCAGACTGGCTATTGGCTGGGCTTGTGTGAAGAGATAGAGCCTGGGCTCAGGAAGCGACGGAACCAGGGCGCTGAGCACTAGAGAAAAGGAGGAAGGTATTACAAGAATGTAAGCATAACCCAGACTTCAATGTTTGAGTAATTATGTGTTATAGAAATCTATGCAATACCTTTTATCTGTTTTTAATTTTTATTTTATTATTTATTGTTAATGGCAGCTTTCTTGAGCTTATCGATGGACTTGTATAAGGGAATGAAACTTATAACCTTACTTAAAACTTCATCTTCAAATTCCTTTGTGCTTGCCTGTAATTCGTAGGCTCTCATGAATTGCATTCTCATTAAACTATGTGCCTTTCTTACATACATGTTGCATGGTTTTGAAGTGGTGCACTGAAGATATGCACATAGGATCATTGGTGCATACATGTCACATGAGATGGAAATTTGGTTTTTGTGTATGTTTATTAATCTACTCATGTGAAACACACAAAAACATAAGCATAAAAAAGAGAGGCAGATTGAAGACAACTGATGAGTATAAACATGTAAATATCATCAACAAACCTGAAGCTCCTGTGCATGAGAAAGATAATTAAAAAGCAGGAATTCCTCATCTGCAAGCCTAAGAGCAACAAGCTCCCAAATGGTTGCCACTGAAAAAAACAGTAAAAGAAAGAAACCAGATTCAGCAGGGACATTGTTTGAAAGTACGGGGCTTTGAAAAATTAAGATGACCTTTATGAGTGGCTACTTTGTTGTGGTGCTCTTGTTTTCTTCTTCAGTCAAACATTGCCTAAGAGATTGAATAAACAGAAATAGCTGCTACATGCCCAATGGAACACAAAGAAGAAAATTTTACTAACAGTTTGTTGGCATTCATCATTTAACTTTTGAGGCCTTCATTGATTCTTAAATTTTTCATGGGTTCATTATCTGTTTGCTGTGTTTAATCTACGTTCAAGGGCTTTCCCTATCTCCTCCCTTCCTTATTTTTGCAACGAAATTTGTGCTTGGCTGGCATCTCATTAGAGGAGTATCTTACAGTTTATAAATAAACAGAGGTTTGCAAAAGCAAATGATTTTACCTCCTCCATAGAACATGTCAACAGATGGAACCCCAACATTTTGAATAAAAGTCGCATAATCTGAACCCCCTCCTCCTAAACCCCCAATCTCCGGAGAAAGAAGAATTTTTACTCTCCAGTAGTTTCCACTTCTATGTAATAAGTTGACAAGATTCATTAATAATCTGGTCATTTTATGAGCATTAGTTAAGGAAATGTGGGATACTAGATATTTCCATTTTATTGAATTAAGAGGACTTGTTCGTACTTGAAAGGCATGTGTTAACATGATTTCACCTAAAGGTTGAAATTTAGTCTCAGCCCTCTCAGGTACCACCTTGAGGGAATCATCAGAGTACATTGTTTGTAAGTTATGTCGAGCTCGAACCTTCAACAACCATGAGCTTTGTTTAGTAGTATCAAACAGCAACTAGTAGTCAAAGTATCATGAAATATTTTTAACAGCAATGGAAACTACCAAAGCAAAAAGCTTTTCCTTCATCTTGTATAAATCAACATCAACAACTACTTGTTTGAACTTTGTCAGTGATACTGCTACTACTACTCAGTCTGCTGCTATACTTGTGAATGATTTTGTTCCCATTGCTTACCTTCTCTACATTTTTGTTGCGCTAATGCCTTTGTTTTACATAGTTACATATATTTTAGTATGCAGTACATCACTGCCGTTAGACCTGTTGTGCATCTTGTTCAAGTAGTTCGTCAAGCTGAGGAGTTGCAGAGGCATGGAATCCTGCCCCAGAGACTGTCTACATTCAACAACCCTTGAAGCTAGATTGGTTACAAAATGCTGGATTGGTTACAAGTGGAAGAAGAATTATGAGGAGGATCTGTTGTAAAGATTGGGAAAATTTGTGTAGGAAGGCTTAAGTATACATAGATATTTATATTACCATATACTTGTAACACTAGATCGCAACTTTCTTTGTAATGCCATGAGCTCATAAGATGCCTGCACTTGGGAGAACTTAAAAGTTCTAGCTATGGGGACACTGACCTGAGTGTGGGCCATGGATAAGGGTATGGTGTCCCTTCACTGTATAAAACTAAATTACAAACACCTCTGTATGGTGCAGGGACAACCTGATTTTTATGCTGAGTAGTGTTTCTACACGGTGCAGGATTTTCACAGAACTCACTCCCTATCTTTATACGTGACATTGTTCCAAGATTTTTTTTTTATTTATTCATTTATTTATTTATTTATTTTTGTTTGTTTGAACAAACTGCCGAGATGAATTGAATATTTGGCTTTGAAGCTCTTGAAGGATTTCAAATTTTAAGTTTACCATCCTTCACTGCAAGATCAGAGGCATGCGCAGCTCATCTTTCCATCAGAATGCCCTACCATAACTAGGATCTACTACTCTATTTAATTAAAAATCCAAATTTACTGCTCCGTGGGCCCCAGGGCAAAGAAGTACTCATAATTAATAATTTTAATTGCTTGGACATTGTATGGAATTACTTTGCTTCACTTTAACAACTTCCCTAGTTAGCTTGTTCCTTGATCTGCATTTTGCTCCCCTCGCATGGAGGAGTGGTTTGTCATTAAAGATAACATAACTATTGTGAGATGGTTCCCCACAATGGCTAGTGTGGGAAGGAATCTACATATCACCAATGGCAGTGTGGAGAATGGTATCATTCACATGAGACTCAAACGTGTCAAAATCGGGGAGAGAGTGAGTGTGGAAACCATGGCTCATTATGAGTGAGCAGATGATGGAACCTCCCACCCACTCTGGCATCTTGCGTTTCTTTTTTCTATAATTTTATGAGGAAATGATTAACGGAGACAATGCTGACTCAATAACAATGGAGATGATTGGAGATGATAATGATTAACATGCCAATTCTCAGCTAGTAAAGTCTATGGCATGTTATTGTCAAATTTTGGGATCTAATCCGCCTTCACCTTGTGCTACATGCAACTCCAATCCCCCCTCCCACCAAAATAGTTTGTGGGAGGTAGTGAGTGGCAATGAGGATCCAACGGCTAAAGTGCATCAACTCCATCCCCCCCCCCCACCAAAATCATTTGCGAGAGGCGGTGAGTGACATTGAGGATCCAATGTCTAAGGTGCATGCCATGACCCTCCCAGCCGTTGGATCCTCATTGTCACTCACTGTAGAGGGTTTTTGATCCCCAACCCCGCCCCCCCCCCACCAAAATCATTTGCAAGAGGCAGTGAGTGGCATTGAGGATCCAACGGCTGAGGTACATCAACTCCATCCCCCCCACCAAAATCGTTTGTGAGAGGCAGTGAGTAACATTGAGGATCCAATGTCTAAGGTAGTCCAAGGTGCATGCCATGACCCTCCCAGCCTTTGGATCTTCATTGCCACTCACCGTAGAGACATTTGATCCCCCCCCCCTCCGGGGCCCCTACCCTTCCTCTCATATATTACACAACATGCAAATATCATCTTCTTTACCGTCCAACATTAGGTAGGGGAAATTCTTAACAAGGTGCATCTTCATCGTCCTACACTAGTAGGGCAAATTCTTAACAAGGTGCATCTGCTTATAATTATACTTTGAAGGCCTCTTTTACACATGGTTGATATGAAACACAGATCTTGTTGACATGGCCAATTGGAAGACCTACCTATCCAATAATAGAACAGCCAAAACAACCTCTGCACAGGCCTGTCGAGAAAGTGACATTATTAATCATGATAATGCTAATAAATTTGGAACTAAGGACTAAGGAACCCCCCTTCCCCACTTCCTTTCTTTTAATGTGGAAAAAGAATGCTCCTTGATTGAGAAGCCCTGCACTGAGGTGTCTCACATGAGCATCAACAAAGGGGTTCTTGTGTATCACAGGGGTAGAGAGGCATAATTCTCCCCCGGTCTGGGCTGAGGGCTGCGTGTGACCAAGGAGCGCTCTTCTGCCCTTTTTTTAATACAGCAAGTAAGTAGGCAATTTTAGAACCAAGAAAGGTAGTATTCTAGCAAAACAGCAAAACTTCAGTGTTTAGGGAATTCATTAAGAAATCAGTGACTGGTTTTTTTCCTTAAGCGTACAGATAAAAGCTCATTCTACATTAGCTTAGATTCTAACTTGCAACAACAGGAACCTGTTTCTGAATCATGGCAATTCAAAAAAAAAAAAAAAAACATAATCATCTATCATCAGCTTGGAGTTCAATTCAGGGAGATGTGACTCGATTGCGAATTCGATTTGATCGCCTTACTGGAGTTCTGATTATCTTCCTTACCTCTTCTTCTCCTTCATTACCCTCCTGTTTCACATATACAAAAGAACAGAAAGAGGTTATGCTTCTGGCATGTCAAATCTGGGAAATATTTCTGGATAAGTTGTACTAAATGTACTTGATTTATCAATCATCTAATTTAGTTTTTATGGACCCTTTCTATTTCTAGTACGTGAATTCATTGAACCATGTCTTTTACTGGGCTTATTCACTAACAGAGAAAGAAAAGAAGAAGAAGAAGAAGAAAGGTGGGCCTATGCAAAGAGTTGAATATTTTCATGGATTTTTAATGTGTTCAATTCAGGGTTACCTAAACTCGTCATCACTAACTTAAAAAAAGGATTTTTGCAACCACAAACAAAATGATAAAACAGAAACAGTAACAATGTGCTGACCTCTTTCTTCACAATGTTCTCCGGAGCAGTAAAGCTTCCATATGAAGAGAATTCTGTAGCAGAGGACACTGCAGGGGATAGACGTATATCATTAACAGAGGAAGGAATCTTCCTCCTTGGCCTCTTATCTTGAGGTGCTGAAAAATTAGTTACTTCGCCTTCCACTTTCTTGTATTTAAGATCACAGCTCTTGATAGAACTTCTTCTGATTTCTCCCATTGTGAATTCTCCGAGTAACTCCACTTTTGGCACTCCACTTTGGTGAAGCTCTTTGAAAGCCTTGTCATCGGAAGGAACAGAAGGTGAAAGATTGATGAGAGAATCAACTTTTGCCATAGATTCAGAAGGTGGAAGTTCTGAACCCCTTGTCTCCACTTTCACGGATTCAGAAGATGACTGAGCCCTCCTCAAGTGCGAACCCTTTATTGTTCTCCTGTTCTTGATATGAAGCAGCCCAAAAACCACAGATATGGCAATTACAGACACTACAACAGCAGCCCTGGCAATGAACTCAGATTTCATGCCTTTGATTTGATCTTCCTCATCTACATCAACCTTTGTGCCGTCAGTAATGTGAATATCATCAGAGGCTGGATGTTCAATTGCCTTTGCACCTGAAATCATTTGGGTTTGAGACACTTGGCTGATCTCAGTGTTCTCTCCATCCAGTGGCTCCAACATTTTACTCGTCTTCCCAGAAACGTTTTCAACTTCTTCCATCCATTTTTTTACAAATTCTCTCCACAAATCGATTTCGTGTGTCAGAGTTCCTCCATTGGAAGCTCCCCCTGATGCTTCAGTCACATATTCTTTTTTCTCTTGTTCAGCCATAACTGGTTCAGTACCCTCATCCAATTTTTTCTGGATCTCAAAACTATTGAAAATATCAGAACCTGCAATTTGATTGTCCACCCAATGTGACATGAATTGGGTCTGAGAATCTGGTACTGACTGTGCTTCATTTTCTAACTGCTGTAGCTCCAACTCTTCAGCAACCAGATAAGAATTCTCCCATGTTTCCTTCATGCTAAAAATCATCTCCTCCTCATGACTACCCCCGGGAGTAACTGTCTCGTTTCGATTGGTGGTTACACTCAAAGAGTTTTCACGTTCTTGATCCAAGAAATTGCTCACCATAGTTACTCGGAACAGATGTGCCTGAGTCTTCTGGTAGCATTCTCTGACCTCTTGCAGGGCTTGGATAAAGGGTGGAGGTGTGGGAGAGTTCATAGAAGATATAAACATGGTGGAAAGGATTAGAATGCCAAGGAGAAACAGAGATTTGAATACCTTGTTAAAATCCCAATGCTTCTCATCCACCTCAAACTCTTCCATGTCCTCATCATCGTCACTGGAATTGCTTTCTGGTTCTACAAAACCCTTCGCTGACGAAGAAGACGATGACCCATCAGCATCAACTGACTGGTTGGATTCTTCCCCTTCAATTGATTCCTGGGACTTGTGACCGTTCTCCTCTGTTGCCCCTTCATTCTCTCTATTAAGGAGAAATTCATGACGCCTGTTAGGCCTGTACCGGAGGAATTTGGGCCTAGGAGACAAGTAATTCGTCAATGGATCATAAGGCTGGGAAGACGGATCAGAAGCAGAAATATTCTCTTGGTCCAAATCAGAAACCCTATAGGATATTTTTGGGGTCAGCCTTGAATAGCGATCCAGATCATTATAACCCACATCTGCATAAGCCACCCTACTATTTGAGACGGGGGATTTCTCAACATGGGTAGCAGAGATGATCGCTCCAGACTGTTCGTTCCGCTCGCCCAAGACCTTCTTGGCGGACGCAGCCTTGGAAGCAGTGGAAAAAGTGTGTGACATGAAATGCTTTGGACTCTGCAATTTTGAGCCCATTTGGTGAGCGCTCTGATCGTTCTCGTTATTCATTACCACATCGTTGGAATAGCAAGTTCTTGGTTGAAGATCTGGAATATCAAAGGAAGAGAGTTTCAGAGTAAAGAAAAAAAATACAATGAACTGCTCAAGATTTTAGAAGGAAAAAGAACATAAAAGGCAAAAAGGAGAAAGAAGCAACAAAGAGAAGAAGAAAATTAGAGAGGAATCTTACCAGGCGAAGAAAGCTTTGGAGTTGCAGAAAGTTTGGTTGAGGGAGATGACGAATGATTCTTCTTGAAACCATCCATATTCTGATCTTTTCAATTTTTCTTTTTCTTCCCTTTCTTCTCTCTAATGGCGATCTCCGCCCTCTTTCTTTCTCTGATTCTGTAATTTACTTCGGGAGAGACGAAGTCTAGTTCAGTAAATGATGGCTGTTTAATGAAAGATGGCCGCTCTGGTTGGGGAGAATAGCTTTTAGTATCATCCAAAATTTTGAATCAGATTTTTCGACCGTTGAGATTGTCAGTGTCTAACGGTACAATTCCGGCCAAACCATATATGATCTTGGAATCTTGGATTTCTCTAAACGTGATCTCGAGAATTGGAATCTGTGATCCATGGGCTTGGGCTTATGAGGATCGTACCCTACGCCCAGGGCTTCCCAAAAGTGTGGCCCACACCCATCGAAATTGGTCATGCATCTTAGGCTTATGAGATCCATAACCATGTCTCGTTGACATGGCTTCTACTGTGTTGCCTTCTATTTTTGGTAGAAAGTGTGTTACCTTCTTCTAAACAACTGGTTGTGGACAACATTATTTCAAAAATTGGAATAGGATCAGTCGAATCAATCAAATTTTGGACATCTCAAAACATTTGAGTCTCAGTTTTTGGGAGCAATTGTTGGTTATTCAGATTTGAGGGGTTGATTCTAGGGTTTTTAAGATCAGATTGCTGGATTTTCATATTTGAGGAGCCGTTTCGATGGTTTCTGAAACTGATTCAGCCTGATTCATATTTGAAATGAGCACCTGGCATTATTGTTGAACCAGAGCATATTCCACTATAAATAGACCAGGTAGTGCAAATGGCTACTAGCTGAGTTACGTGTAGGGTACCATCCCTAAACCCAACAGAATCTTGTCCCAGAAAGGCACCCCCACCCACCCCCTTCTTGGGGCTTTAAGTATGTGTTTGCACTTCCTCTAACCATCGGGATTTTACCAGGAAAGGTCACCACAAGCATAGAACACTTGAATCAACAATCTAAAAACAAAAGCTAAATGAAGTATGAATTGTTACAGACAATGGCAAATCAACTACTATGGAGATAATGGATGGTAAAGCCTTTTGAGGATTTAGATTTATAGATTAAGCACACGGAAAACCTTCTTCACTGGCTCCTTCTTGTGCTAGGCATTCTCAAATGTGTGCTGATCTTTCCTTTTTCATTAAACACCAATATACTTCAAAAGGAACCAAGTTCTCTAACATAGGGCATCCCTAAACAAAGTACTTGACATCCCAAGGGTTGTCCATTCCTTCTCAAAGAGCTGCAAGGAAAAAGGAAAAGATTTCCATTGCTAAAATGAGAACACATGAATGAGAAATGACTCGTAAACATCCTTGTCAAACCTAAAATACATATTCACCCTAGTTACCTATTGCTCCATCCTTGATAAATTTCATGGTTCATGCATTGATAACCTTTTGAGTTATGGTAGCTTGACAACCGGAGGATTGAACATTTCTTGCTTCCTGTGTCTTAAAGCAAAAAGAGCAGGGAAGATACAACAAAGCCAAGCCTCTCATTGTTTTCAAAACTTATTGTCAAACCTTAGTCTTAAAAGAACACACATCCTTTCACCCTCCCATGAGCTATAGTACATTTTTCACCCAAAAAAAAAAACATTTCACCAACAAAGGAATTGATGGACAAGATTGTAGAGCATGTGCAATGAAACAACCATAGCCTTCATTTCAGCTATTAATCTTCAATGCATATAAGCTAAAAGGCCGAGAAAGAAAACACCAAGTTTTCCAACCTCCTATAATGAAGTTCATGACGAAAAACCATCAATTCAGAAATGAAATGCATGATAACATGGATACACTTACATGTGGGGATAAAATGAATGAATTTTATTTTGAAAAAACTCAATTTTGTGCTGTCACAGTTCTCTCTGATCTGGTGCCAGCATATGTTCTCAAAACAACAAACACCAGGGGAAAAGAAATACGAAAACAGAAAAATCCAATAGTAAATAAATAAAACATACAGAGCAGATTATTAACAGCATGAGAAAATAAAGGTTTATAGGTAGAATGCCAGTAAATTAGGATTAATGAGCTATAAAATGAATCCTTCTTACCAAATGATAAGGAAATGCTACTGCATTGCACCTTTTGGTGTTGGGAGCAAGATGAGAAAGCAGGGAAAGAAAACAACTCTATCAATCAGACTAAATTTAGTCACCTTAGTGTATTGAAATGATTCTTTTGGAACACGAGTGAGATACATTATGGTTAACACCAAAGTAAAGCTTGTTAGTTATTATGATACAATAATGTGGAACTTGATATCAATTACAAAATGATTACTTATCTTGCCCTTCTTCTTTTAGAAGCATGATGTGTGGTTCCTTTGTGTAGTATACCAACACTTCCAATCAGGGAAGCACAGTCATTCATCCTTCCAATGACAAGGACTTCAAGGACTCTCAAAATTAAGTGAACTTGGTCAACTTTATCCGTTTTCTTTTAAAAACAGGATGTATGGTTCCATTGAGTGAATCTAGTCTATCAATCATAGAAACACACTCGTTCATCCTCTTCAAAATGATGGGCATAGCAGAGACATTACTACAAATCTTGAGATTTAGCGACCATATTTTCTCCTTGATCTCAGGATCCTCCTGTGGTAGTAATGCAGCTTTAGTTGACCCAATATGTTCACCTCCATCTGCAAAGTTTCGAGATGGTCAACAACTCAAAGATACATTAGATGGAATAAAAAGGAATATTTTTTTGGAGGGGGAGGGGGTAATGAGAAGGAATGAAATTTCAAAACAGAGAAGGATGTATTGAAATGGAATCTATAAAGTAATACTGTCCAAGAAGAAACCTCAAGTACCAAAGTACAGTCATAGTGGCCTAGCTGGGAAGGAGGCACTCTATGTTTTCTGAATGCATTACTGTAAATTGTACAAACAACATGTGTTCAATTCAAGCTAACCAATGAACCGGAAAAATAAAAACCAGCAGCTCACCACTAAGAGTTCCAAGATGCAGCAATGCTTTCACAGGCTCACAGCGACCTAGCTAGGAAGTTTGAACTTCCAGAGGAACCATGGAACAGTGAAGTTACTGATGTCACTAAAATTGAAAATGGAATGTTACACGGCAAGCCTTTTTTATTGGGCATTCTTCAGGAGGATTAGGAGCAGTGATTATTAGCTAGATTCATCTTTGTTAAAAAAAAAAAAAAAAAAAATGATGATGAAAACACACAACCTCTTTTTGAAGAATTGTAAGTTCATATAGTAGATTTCAATCGCAGAAGTTAGTAAACCTTAGCGAATGAGAAAAATTATATATAGAACAGTGAAGAAAGAGAGCGCGGCAGCAACTGGCAAGTATAAACAATGGCAGATTTGCCTGGAAGTATAGATGATAAAGTTAAATTTCCAAGCATTATAAAGAGCAGCAAATTACAACGAAAATCGACGATTAAATTATGAATAAAACTTGAAACCCTAGAAACGAACCTGTGACACCATCTCCGGCGATTCCAGGCAGAGCCGTGGAACCTATATTTGGAAGAAGAGGTCTCTGAGCAGCAAGGACATAAGCAAAGGTTTTCTTGAACTGATCCGGAAGCGTGGTCCGGTAATGGCGGATTGTTTGAGCCGTCTGCTTCACTTGGATCTCCAGCGTCTCTACTTCTTCGAGTTCGTTGCCTTCTCCTCTATCTTTGGAGGTTCCAGTTTCAAGCGGTCGAGAGACTCGAGACTCGTCCGCCATTGTTTTTTGTTTGTTAGGGCTCTTTCAAATTTGAAATTCTATTTTATTTCCCTCTCTCTCGGCCCCACGGAATCGGTTTAAGAAGCCTAGAATCGGCCATTTGATCTGAAAACTCACTGATCCTAGGGATTCTTGACGTGAATCGGTTGGAATTGGGAATCCCTATCAATTCCGATCCGAATCAAATGCATTGATCCGATTCCCAATTCTTGAAACCTTGCTTGGGACGAGCCTAGGCCATTAGCCAAACGGTGGTTGGGAACCATGGAAGTAAAGTGGCTCAACTTCAATAGCCCATGAGGAGGATATTTCTTACATCTCTGCAGCCTCCCTTTATCATTCGAACCATTTAGATAGGCAAGACTGGAATTATTGTAAAATTTAATGATATATCTTATCCAAATGGTTTTTTTTTTTTTTTTGACTTACAATGGGTATTCAAGTCGAACTGGCCCAGTAAATCCATACGGACCCCACAACCACATGGACTGAGTCATACTGAGGTTGAATGAAAATCATTCAACTTTCACTAAAAGCAATGAAGAACACTAAACACCCCCGTGTGAATGGCATGATTAAATGGTGATGTGCTTATGTTCATAAAATTTTGAAGTTATCTAATAGTTCCGTATAATTTTAACCTTATGATTGGATGTAGGACCGAGTCAACCGACATTCTATGAATATTGCAATCCACCAATTTTAGTAACCCACTCCCTTTAGAAAAACTATGAACATGTAAAAGAGATTATGGCTCATCTCATTCCAAGTAAAGGGTAATGAAATCATTTTGAAAAGAAAAATAAAAAATTGTAAATTTGTAACCATAGTTATGTGATCTATCTAACTTTATCTAACTTGAGAAATGTCTGCAAAAAAATAAAATTTTTGTCTGAGCCCAGGTTCGAACTGGGGACCTCTAGTGTGTGAGACTAGCGTGATAACCAACTACACCACCCAGACAAATTGAGATGAGGCCCTCAAATTTACATCCATCTTCTAAGATAAAGAAGCACTTTTTAAACTTGAGGATAGGGTCTATTCACTCGAGAGTTCTGTCCAGCCGTCTCGTGCAAAATAAAGTTGTGTTTGATATACCCTCTTAGAATAGATTTCGGGTCTAAAATGCATTCAAAAACCCAATTCTTTTTTGTTTTCTTGCTTGAGAATGTGTTCTGGATCTAGAATAAGTTTTTTTTTTTTTTTGGGTGAAATAGAATCTATTCTGATTATATATACCAAACACAGCCAAAAAATTTAGGTGCATTTTGACGCTCCATTTGGTAAGCATTCTTATTCTTAGAATTCCCATTTCCATTCAAGTAGAGAATGCATTTTCATTATAAATGCCACTTGGAACATGGTGTCTACAGTGCTATGAAACAAGATTCATCATAAGTAACAATTTTTCGGTGATTACTCACAATCGAGAAGGAAGATGGTCCAAAGTAATGCTTCATCTCGTCATTTCAACTCATCTGATTCGAAATTGACTCAATTTCCTCGTGGAAAAGCTGGCCCATTCGATCTACTATTCAGTTTTTGAAACTAAAGTGGGCGACAGCCCTAGTTTTAAAGGCTCTGAACTCCTTGAGAGAGATACCGCTCTGACATGATATATTTGAAACCACCACACTATGTGCTCTATTTCCGGATTTCCACCCTCCAAAGTGCATTTTTAGCTCTCTGTTTTTAAGTAGAATTCTTGGGCTATTATGTTTTTCTTATTCTTTCTACTTACAACTTTTTTTTGCACTCTTTAATCCCTTAACGGCTCAACCCAATCCCCTTGGTGAAAGAGGGTATCAAATATTCAATCCTAAAGTATGTGCTTTTAGCACTTATCTCAATCTCACCAAATCGACCCACGCCCTTTCTTGGCCGAGATCATGTAATAGGTTAGAGAGCTCATTCCAAAATAAGCAGCTTTCTCTAACACATTCTTGGTTGCGAGAACGAGAACGATGACACATACCAAACGACGTTTCTATTGTCTTAGAACATGTTCTCGACAATGCATACCAAATAGAGCCCGAGTGTTTTAGGCCAATAATCTCACATTCTCACCCTTGTTTTGAAGCAAACATGAGGATGAGAATGAATGAATGACTCATGCTGTGTTTGATATGTATTTCCGAAGGGAGAAGAAGATAGAGAAAATCAGGTTTCAGAATGAGTTCTAGACCCAGAATCTACTCCAAAAATGCATACCAAACACAGCCTTAATCAATGCCAAAAACTGTCTTCATCAGACCATCGCCCATTAGCGCGTTCCAAGCCATCACATAGCATGATTGGTCATATTGCTTCTACTACAGTTCCCCGGGTTCTTGGAAACTCCTCTCTCTTTAAACAATTTTCTAACAGTTTCCACATCATCCCACCTCCTTGCGGCTGCATATATATTAGACAAGAGAGTGTATCTCCCACTATGATCGGGCTCCAACTCGATAAGATGCTTTCCCAATTCTTCTCCAAGCTCTTCATTTCCATGTATTCTACATGCACTAAGAAGGGCACCCCATAAGGCAGCATGGGGCTTAACTGACAAGGAATCCACAAAATCCAAAGCTTCTTTGATTAGACCAGCTCTTCCAAGTAGATCAACCATGCAACCATAGTGCTCTAGCTGAGGTTCAATTTCATAGTCTTCAGTCATCAAATAAAAAATCCGACGACCCTCATCCACTAATCCAGAATGACTACACCCATGTAGCACAGTTAAGAATGTTACCCCATTTGGGGCAAGACCCACAATCTGCATCCGCCAGAAGAGGGACAATGCTTGCTTCCCACAGCCATTCATGGCCAAACCACCTATCATGGAGCTCCTTGACAACACATTCTTTACTGGCATCTCATTGAAGACTTTGAGAGCTTTCTCGGCACTTCCACACTTACAATACATATCCACCAGAGCTGTACCTAGGGTCACACTAAGCTCAAATCCCTGATCTTCTTTCTATATAAGAATGTAGCCACACACCCAGTTCCAATGCTCTAAGTTGTACACAGGCTGATACTGTGCTCACCAGTGCAGACTCATTTGGCCTTATTCCAAGTCCAACAACCATCTTTGTAAACAGCTCAAAAGCCTCATTCCACATACCACATTTTGCATATCCTGAAATCATTGCACTTCATGAGTCTACATTTCTTTCAGACATTTCATCAAACAATTGTCTTGCTTCATCATATTTTTCCATCTGTACATAGCCTACAATCATTGCAGTCCATGAAACTACATTTCTACATGGCATCCGATCGAAGAACTGGAGAGCCACATCAATATCCCCACAATTCGAGTACCCGGTAACCATTGTAGTCCAAGATATGACATTAACTATGCTGTTACGTTCTTCAAATAAACGACGAGCATAATCAAGTTCTCGGCAATTTGAATACATCCTGATGATCAAGTTATTTAAGACGAAAACATCATAATCGATCCCGAACTTTATAGCATGGTCATGGAGTTGTTGCCCTTCAAAGAAGAACGCCTTATTCGAACAAGATTGGAATAGAAAAGGGAAAGTGTAGTTATCCGGTGAGATACGATCAAGGAGCATCCGAATGTAGAGGTGAATGGATTCTAATGTGTCGAAGCTTTGGGAGAAGCCTCTGATCATGGAATTGTACATGAAAAGAGTAGGGTGTTCGACTTGGTCGAAGAGAGTTTGGGCGTAATGGAAGTCCCCAGAAATGGCAGCGAAAGCTAAGAGTCTGGCTGTGGTGAGGTCGTCATTGGCGAGACCGGAGATTATGATGTGGGCGTGAACCCTTTTTAGTTCGGAAATGTTGGCGAAAGCAGAAAGAGAAAGGAAGAGGCTTGGATGGTGGAGAAGAGCTAACTTTCTTGCGAGATAACCTGAAATCATGCTTGAAATATGAGTTTTGCATTGTAAGATCAAAAGACTGGTTGCAGTCTGAAGATTTCAGCAACAGACGAAGAGTGATCCGACAAAAGGGTCTGAAGTCTGAACCCTGAAGCGGAAGTGTGACAACCCTCTAAGAATGACAAAGGTTTTGCCTGGGTACATCGCCGGTATAACATAAACTATCGCCCATTATGTCTCCCTCTACGTCATTCAAAATGACTCCACCCCTGTTACGAAAACGATCATGATTCCGTAGATTTAAAATCAATTTTTTCTCTCTTTGATAGATTCTAAATACATGGACCAAAGATATACAAGAACATTCTCGTGAATTTAATCCGTTCACCTATTTACTCAAAAAAAGATGACTCCACCCCACCTTTATGATACCTCATCCCGCATCCCCATTTATGTTGTCCACTAATTTATAATACACTCAAAGGATTTCGTTACCCTTCTACCCAAACCAATTTTGGGAACAATTTTTTGTCACCATATTATAATTTAGAGATGAGGTTATGTATCCATCAGCTTTTTTAGAGCTAGGATTCAACCAATGTGAGAACTTGGATGGAAAGGGCAAAGGCCAAATCTGACTATACCAACAGCACACCCAACCCTCTACCTAACATTTACATTTATTATTAAAGAAAGTCTTCTCACTCTTAAAATTCAATCATCATTCTAGGTCCTAAAACATTTCCCCTCCCCCTCCCCCTTTATTGGATGAAGCTGATAATACTCTGTCCCCATTGCTTGATACGCTCTCCTTCCCATCCGAAAGCTGCGATCAAGGGACTCCCCTTCACGAAAGCTCGATACTGTTTTTTTCTTTCCTTTCTAACCATATATATTGGGTTTATCACATAGTAACTCAACATCCCCTGCACAGATATCAATTTTGAGCCCCAGTAAGAGTCATACACTATTAAAGGAACCAAGGAACGCCCAACATACATGAAGAGTATATCATTACATGTACAGGTTATTAATGATTGATATTTGAAGTTGAAAAATTTACCCAAAAAGAAAAAAACAATTTTGAAGTTGAAATTTGTCATATTTTACATTCCAAACCAATCTCTAGATATCCTGTTTTATCCTTCTTCCACATGGCAGAATGAGCGCCCAAGGTTTTTTTTCTTTTTTGGTAAGAATGAGTGCCCATGGTTGAATATGAAAATTTCTCCCTTCTGCCAAGGAAGCCAATATATATTGGGCATTTAAAGGCGTACTAAAACATAGGGTCAAGGTTCTTAAGCAAGTGGAATAGAAGAGTGCAACCAATGAGGTGCCAACAGAACAGTTTCAAACATAGGAGGGCAACAAGGACATTTCAAGTGAGAAGGAGAGAGATAGAGAGGGCAGATCAGATAACCTTTTCCTAAAATATAATATTTTCCTATTAACAAGATTGAAGATCCCAGTACTGAAGGAAAATGAGATACAATGCAATTGGAAGCTAGGCTTGCAATCTAAATCCATATGCTCTGCAATGAGATGATGTAACTGTTCAAGTGTTCAACAACTGTATACTGAAAAAGGAAGAAGCTAAGTTGTTATCACTTTAACCTCCCCATGTGCTTTCTCTCTTTCACTGCAGTAGTCCTTACGGCAAAGCACTGGCTAAGAAGCCACCTTGGAGTGCTTTCACCACCATCAAAGATAACTATCAGGCTATTGCCCATAAAAAATAGATCTTGTTTCTGAAGTACTTCATCAGTCTTCTTAGACAGTGGAGGGTAGTCCATATTTTCTCTGATAAGGAGCACTTAAGGCAAGAATATGTGGTGAAGTCAAAAATCTTGATAAACATTAAATCGTTATTTCTATACTAAGGTTCCTCTGATAAGGACAGAGCTGGAGGGGAATTTACAGTATAGGTTGAAACTGCTACAGGTACATCTATGCCGGTGGAAGATGCTGAAGAAAAAGTGGCTTAAACCTCTGGCAAACGAGATTTCTCGTTGAGGTTTTGCCTTGTCCCTTCCCATAGCTCTGTGAATTCCTTTTTCTGCAAAGAGAGGACAATAACAGGTCCCAGAGTAGATGGCACCTACACTCACATATGGTGGAAGAAAAAATTTCAGTTCAAGAGGTCAAAGTACAATGCTTCTTTAAAGGCAAAAGGAAACATTCTGGAAACATTTGGTTTCCAATAGAAATTGATAGCATCAATAGGTGGGAGTAAAATTGATCTAATTAATTCAAATCCCTTCTCTACCATTTTCAAATAGATGGCATATAACCTGCCATATAGAGCTCACGCACAACAAAAATAACCTAGAGAAAAATGGAGCTGTGCCACACTATTGGCTCTCATATAACTGGCAAAAATCATGCACGGTCACCTATTACCATACAAGTATGTAACAGTTACTGCACAGGATCCACTAAGGTTAGTCATTTGGTTGCGACTTGGTCCATAATATCTCAAATGTCAAAGGTATTAGATGATTCTAGTCAACATATGCTTCATCCCAAACTGTAATTAGTATTAGAGAAAATTAATGCAATAATTCATTAGTTGAAGGGAAAGCTTCTTATTTTGGGACTCCTCATCAAAAATGTCCAACCAACTATTTATCAAGAAAGAGGATACCAAAATCAATTACAAGCTTTGAATTAGGGGCATATATAGCTATTTGATGGATCGCAGCTGACGACAACCTTCAAGTTATAAAAAATAATCAGAAACGGATACAAGATGCAGAACACTAAAAGACAGGATGGACTGTTGGATGGGACCATTATTACAACATGGACACATCTATAAACTTACCAAAATAAAGACAAGGACGCACCAGGAAATGAAGTTCAAAAGAACAGAACGGGAAAAATGTTAAAGTACGAGTTGCAGTTTTACATACGATTGCAAATGCCTAAACAGGCAATTTTCATACATTAATCATTATAATGTTGCTCTTAAGAAAAGAAAATGACTCCAGTGTCTCTCCCAAGATGGTAGAATCAAGACCCAGTTGAGTCCTTTCAACATCAAATGTTCTGAAATGCCCAAACAGACCTTCATTCGGGTACCAAAAAAGAAAGCGTTTCTTCCTGGTCCACTAGTTTGTGTGAAATAAACAGTTATCACAGCTCATTTTCTCTCTCTCTATATATATATAGAAGTAGAATATATCAAACCTAATATGGAATCACAAACTAATAAGATACTACTGAATACAATAATAAGATATCAATTTCCTTTAGATTAGACTTTACTATTTTGTCCTAACACATAAATTATTACTAATACTAATCTTCCAAAATCCTGCAATTTCTAGCATTTAGTACAAAGCATGTCCAGTCTTAAATTATAACATGCCTGATGTACTTGTTCAATTCTATCCCTATTCTTAAAATGAAATATAGGGATACACATTTGATGGTGGAGTCAAAATATGACAATAAGAAAATCAAGTCCATCACATTCCTATAGACAGAAAATGCTACAATAGAGCATATTAAAAGAGTATGGAAAAGGGCTGGGTATGCTGCCTGTATACCGTAAGCTAGCACCCACTGTGTCTCTCTCTTCTTCCCCCCTTTTGAAACAACCCCCTACCCTCTTGTATGATGGCGCTGTCCGCTAGCTTACCGTATACCTGCGGCACACCTATCCCTCTCCCTTTATATCAAAAACCCTGATATTACAAGTGGTAAAAACAGCTCAAAAAGTTTCTGGGACCAGTTCTGGGACGAATAACTGATGAAGCATAAAACATCCTACTTAGATATGGTATACATGATGCTCTTTTTCTAGTAAAGGGTTGCAATATCAATATAAACGTACCAGATACAGAAGGGCTGGTTGGGGTGATTGAGTCAAGATCCCAGCCGCTAAAGCAGCTACAAGTCCAATGGCATATCCAGGAAGTGCATACCATATGTATTTGTGTCCTTTTGGGGAAGATATATCTAACATGCCTGCCGAATCCCTGCTCTTCTGATGATCAAAACAGAGCACCAATGCAAGAAGCATGGCAGGGATAGCCTGTGAAACCAACATCAAACCATAACTAATTGAGTAATCCAAGAAGTAACATGATGAAGGCAGAAATGTCAATGTTGGAGGTCAAATATGAGATTTATCTCTCCAACATAAGATTATGATAAATAGAGAAAAAAAAATCCTTATGCTCACAATATACTACATAATAATAAAATTGTTGACTGGTGAGGGGAAAAGGAAAAGAAAAAGAAAAAATTTCACTAAAATACATTTCCAATTTATTGGAAGCCAATAATTATATTACAATGCAAAACAATGATGAGAGAGATGTGCATAGAGAAGAAACTATCCCATGAATTAACACGTGTAAAAGTTACATAGGAGAAGATACACAAATTCTAAAACCTCATAGCCAACATGCACAAGGGAGAAATATATTACAGAAAAAATAATTTTAAAATAACAATTAAGATTGTTCATTCAATTGACCACCTCAGACATTAAAAGGCAGGTGCCATCAATCAACAGTGATGACAATTAAGATTGTTCATTCAATTGACCACCTCAGACATCAAAAGGTAGTTTAACCAATGGCATGACAAAAATAGATATATGCTACAATTGGTTGGATTAAGTGAAATTCAGAATAACCTAAGTAATAGAGAAGACCGATCAGCAGGACTATCCTTCCCTTGTCTAGAGAATGGATCTAGATTGACATGACATTTGGCGGGTCTACCATTTGTGACACTGTCGGGAAGCTTGCCTTCAGTGCAACCATCAACTATATATGGATGGAGCGAAATCTCCGTAGATGGACTTCCAACTCTCGATCTTTAGATAAGATTTGGAAAGCCATTTACTTCGATGTTAGTTCCAATCTTGGCTGTCTTCGCCATCGTCCAGTTCACAATTTCCCAACGAACACGCTTATTGTTGTCTCCTGGGGCCCCCCTCCCTTTATTATCTCACCCCTGATGTTCCCCCTTCCTTTCTGTAGGGCCCTTTGCCCCTTGATGTTGCTTCCCTTCCTTTGAGGGCTTTCCCCTTTTGGTCCCCCCATCCTTTGTTTTTGCCCTCTTGTTAATGAATTATTTATTCATCCAAAAAAAAAAAAAAAAAAAAATAGAGAAGACCGACCAATCAACCCAACAACCAATACTAATTGTTAACCATACAAAATGATGTGGAGCACGGTTCAAAATAGCCTATTTGGTTCGCCATGGGCTCACCCGTTTCAACAAAAAGTCAAGTAATAGAAGGGAATGACAAACTAATAATAAACCATATTTTTCAAGGGTTATTAGGGAAGTTAAAGAGGAAAGGATATGACAGGTTTTGATTTACCGAGCAGGAGTAAACTAGGAACTAAAGTTGAGACAAGGACGCGAGGGACTCAGGGGTAAAGGGAGGGGGAAACTTCCAACTCAGCAAATACGGAATTAAAAACCAATAAAGCGTGGAGTCTTCTTCAACCTCATGAAAGGAAGAAGAAAACCAGCGAAGGAAAAGTTCTAGTTTGATGGAAAGATTTCCCTCACGAGAGATCCAATCACCCAATCAAGCTGGAATCTTGGTGCTTGAATCGGAACTATGGGACCTTTAAAAATCAGGTATTAACCAACCCAAACATCTGTTCTAATATCAGAATAGGACCTGTGAAGTTGTCGCTGGCGGTAAATAACCAAGTTCAGATCTGAACTCAGTGTATACTCACAACAGAGGTCATGTTGAGACCTGAGTTTTCTAGGGCTTGAGTCGCCCTAGAGTGATGATCCGATGCCCAAAATATAAGGGGGAAATAGGAGATGAGAAAGATCAGTTCCCTATTGTGAATGGCTGTTAGGTCACTCAGGGTAACGATATCAATAGTAGTAAAATAGAAGCAAAAGGGAAAATAAAAGAAGAAAGATAAGACAGCTATCGAGTGCTTGTTCCAATTAATTCTGTCCAAGGACTAGCTATCGAGCTTGCCTATTTGAGAGGATATTGAACAACAGTTAAGGGAGAGGATAATTCCCAGATCTCATGGCTCCCATGGCGCTTTGTGCTTTACTCTGTGAGAGAGTGTGGTTAGATGCCATTGGTGAGAGACCAAAGATAGGGTGAGAGGCCTAAGTCTAAGAGAGACTACCCTATCTTCTTCCCCATTCTTCTCCCTTCATCGAGTTTCTTCTGTTATTGTGTTCCAGTAACACAATAACAGAAAAATAGAAACTTAAGAAATCGATTTTATCTTCTCCCTTAACTGTTAGGAAATAGATGAAAGGAAAAGAATGGGGAAGAAGATAGGGTAGTCCAGCCTGGCCAGCCAGCATAGGCCCAAGTCTTTATGGACCAGGGTTGGGCCCAATACTAAATGTTATTGAGTCTTTGCCTGGAAGTTATTATGTAGTGGTTTAGTTATTACCTATTAGATAGTTTCTATTTTGGTGTTCAATCTAGAAGGTTGGATCTTATAAAGCCTTATTACTTTCTATTATTGTTGGTTGTTTCTATTTTGTTACTACCTGTAGGGTAGTAGATAGATATTATTCTGTTACTACATGTTAGTTACTAATTTGGCAATCTCTATAAGGCTTGTATTTTATACTATTGACTACAAAGAGGAGAGGGCAGTAGTAGCCAGCGATTTTGGAAAATTACCTCCAGCTATGTGCTGTTCTTATGTTAAACAGGAAATCTGTGGAATGCAGAAAACCCTAGTGAGATTCTAGTGGTGCTGGTGAGAGGCCAGCAGTGCGTTAGTGAGATGCCCTTGTTATACCTTCTTCTACTTTCTTCTCTTCAAATATGTTCTGCGCATTCAAGTCAGTGCTGTGATTTGTTTTCATTGATATATTATTGTTTCAAGCTTGGATGACTATACAAAATTCTGTCGTGCGTATTCTCAAACTTTAAGCTGAGTTTGTGTGGGCTATCTTGGTGGAGTTATATCACTATTTTAAAGGAGATATCAGCATCTCATAATAAGCTACTGTTGAAGGTAAGACAGCCCTGTGATGGGTCTTGGTTGCTAATTTTTATGCTTGATTTGAGAGCTTCCAGCAGTTGGATGGAGTAGATGTTTTGAAATCATGTTCTAGCTATTGAATGGTGAAATCAATCCTAATTTGGTAATGTTTTGTTTTGTGGATTGGAAGTTACAGCATAGTTGCAAAATCTAGAACTTGAGTTCCTATTTTGGTTCACCCACTCATATATTTGAATCCAACCGTTGGATTGATACGAGATTTTGGGAAGGTGTTCCCTATACCAACCCTATTATTCATTCAATTTTGAGGATGATTCAATTTATTGATTGGTTGTTATAGGTTTACTCTTAAAATCTTATTCTGGCATTTGTTTATGTCCTATGATTCTGCCTGTTGGGTACGAATCTGAAACCTTCTTCAAGGATGCCTTGAATCCATCACCAATTCCCAACTCACCCCAATTTTCTATTCTGGCTAATGAATTGAATACATAAACCTTATAATCTCTACAGTGAAACAGGGGGGAAAAACAGTAACTATGGGAAAAACCCAAAGGCTAATGCACCTTCCCTTAAAAGTGTCGGGACTGCAATGGATACTATAGGAAAGAATGTGTATTTTTTTTTTTTGGGGGGGGGGTGTAGTAGGAAATAATGAGTATAAGCAGTTAAACAATGCTGCCTATCAGCCGATAAATGGTGGGAGAGGATTTCAAGTGTTTGTGTTCTATCATTAATTCTTCAATAGTAAGATGGAACTTCGGCCCAAAGATAAATAACTGGAAGATTAAAAAAATATTAATTTCCCATTTTTCTTGGCATATATAATATTCTTTGAAGGTCCTAAATTGGATTTGGTAGCCAGAAATTTCCAACGGAAAATAAATTTCCTAGGATAATGCAGCAATGCTAATGTACGCAAATTCAGTTGACAAATAGAATATCCTTGGTAGGTACTAAAGGGACGGCCAGAATAAATTCTGAAATTGGGTATTCTCCAATTAAGCTTCCATGTCGCAGCAGTCATTCCAAAAAACTAAAAAGGCTCCACCAAAAGAAATGAAAAAAATTCAACGTGACAACCAAAATCCATGACCAAGGAGAGCACTAATCGCGTAGAGATTTAGGCATACAATATGCAGTGGTAGATGGAAACCCAGACAGATACTCCTCACAACAATGTATAAGGGTAAAGCTACTAAATTTTACTGTTGTCAAAGAGCAAGTTCTATTTGTCCACAAAAATATCATCACCAACTCTTGTGTGGTATAGAAGCTTGTTTATGGCAGTGTCCATTGCAGAAGCAATGAAGCATAAGTATGCCAACATAAGTCATGATAACCAATGGTTGGCTTCTAATCAATTGTCTTACATACAGGGCAATCAGTGCTAAAACACAGATGACATCCATCTAAAGGAATTCGTTTGTTTATACTCTGCACCTCAGATAAAGGAGAAAGGGCTAAATCCACAACGCAGAGATTATGTAAGAAAGCTTCATTGTACAATCAACATCCATTTAAAACACACTTAGAAACTACAAGAATGCCCCAACTGAGATAAATCAAAATGATCGAGAACTGAACCAAGCTTCAACAACCCCCAAGTCCCCCCCTCCCCCAGAAGAAAAAAACTGAAGGCCAGTTGATGGCATTTAAGGCAATTTTCTTCAAATAGGAAAGAACATGTCATGGAGAACAGAAAGAAATTATAGGTTGAGCTTTGAAGCAATTCCAAATGGATGATCAGTTACCATGACATCATCAAATCCTCAAAATAGACAATTACAATCATCCATGGGCATGTAATGAGAACAGTTAAATTTCTTAGGACGGCATCATTTTGACTTACGAAATCATATCTTGTCAATTGAAACAGTCATTAAAGATAGATTAACATGATGTAATCATCCTAAGAGAAAATAATTTAGAATCTATTGTTCTTCGCATTTATTGCTCCATGTTAGTGAATAAACCATTCATGGATAAAATAGAACTAAATTCCAGCAACCACCAAATTGCTACAGTAATAAATTATGACATCATCTGCAAAGCCTGCTAGAATCAGACTAAATCATTTAAGAAAGTAGAATTCCGTACCATATCGCCAAGCCCAAGCATAATGAAGTCTGTTGGGTTAGCTCCAGGAATCATTCCACCCAACAAATTTCTAGGAAAGACAATCTTTACGGGTAACTCCAGTTTCTTAGTTATCAGTTGCAGCCCTGGAAGGCTCAGAGTATTCGCAACTGTGTGAACAGGATTAGATGCTTGCTGTGTGGCAACAGAGACCATGACATTTTCACCAAATAATCTCTCTGAAAAGAAAACCCAGAATATATCGTACACAAACAAGCAAACAAGAAGCAGTGCACAGATTTTGATGTTTGGAAGGCGAACATGGCTAACAAATGCAATACAAATTGAAATTCCCAACAAGTTGTTCAACAGCCAATGCCCAGAAACAAGCCAGGCTACAACGATCCCTGTGCACACTAATAAAAGCATCCCCTGATATCGAGTGAATGGCTTCGAACAGCAACGCAACACAAAAGGGTCCACCAGGCCGAATTGTACCTTAAAATATGTGACATAGGGAGACAGACAGAAGAAGAGGGAAGAGGCAGATGCCGCGGCTGTGAAGGCAGTGAGTAGCTGCGATACAGAGGAGAAGAGATAGAACATAAGCAGTAGGCTACAAGAGCTCATTACTGGGATCATAAGCGCATGGGAACTATCTAATGTGATGGATGCCTCCGAAAAATCCCGGTTTCGCTCCATTTCTTTCCCATAATTTAGAGCTTGAAGTGCCGATCCAAAGGTCACTGCTACTGCTGTCAGTATTAGAGTGAGTGGAGCAGGCTCCAGCAAAGATACGAGCTTCCATAACGGCTCCATTACTAAATATGTAAAAAAAATTCTTTAAATCTTTTCCCACTTAGTCCTTTTGCGACAAAATTAACATGCCCGGAAGAACAGAACCCTAAAGATGCCGTGTATCTGCTACCATGACTGCAGTCTTTCTCCAACGGAAACTTGACTGGAGAAATTCATGCAACCTGGAACATAACCACCACAAAATGAGGTAAAAATGCAAGCCAAGTGACCTTAACCACCTGGAAAGAAACTACGGCGCAGTTCTATATCAACCAGTCAGGAACAAATGAAATCTAAAGCTTACACAGAAGTCCCCAATATGAACTGATAGCTTCGAAAACGCTAGAATTTCACAACTGAATCTGAGATCAAATTTCTAAAAGAAAAGGGGAAACTACTTTTTACCACTTCAGGCGATCTAGATAACCAAATCCGAGACGAAAAAAGAACGAATCTTCAAAGAAAGATGTTTCGGAAAAAGTAAATTGGTAATCAAGAACAAGAACGAGCGATTAGACAGTCTATTGGACCGAGTAAAAGCAAGATCGGCAGTGTCAACTAAAGAAATCAATTAATATGAATTTAGAGTCCAAATAAATGAACAAGAAAGACGATGAGATTGAGATTCAGAGAAACAAGAGTTCATGTTTCTGTAAACACAAACTAAAGTGGGGCTTTGGAATGACTTACCTTGGACTAGGAAGTGTTTCTTCCAAGAGGATCTCCTTGAGCGGAGACGCCGGAGGTGGAAAGTGTTTACACAGGTAAGCTCACCTCATTACCCCTCTGCATTAACGAAATAACAACAATGGCATCGGCCCTTTAGAATGAGGAAAGGTCCGCAAGGACAACAAGCAGAGCATGCAAGGTCAGTTTCCATTTGCATTCTCGAGAGCATAAAGTGGATTTAATTATTGGACCCAGTTTTATGCGCGGCCCTGTAATTAAAGAAGGTACAAACTTGCCGTGCATAACCTTTTGTGTTAATTATTGTTTATATAATAAAACGTTGGTGTTAATTATTTAATATTATCTCAAACAGACACACACTCCCCCGCAAGAATGCCTCCCCAAGGGGTGTCAACCGATCATTTTGATCTTGAGTTGAATCCGTCCTTACCACTTTTAAGTTTGTCGGTTTGAGCATGAACATGTTTCTATTTAATTGAATGATCGAATTCAAGATAATTGGGTTAATCATGCCTTAAACCAGTTAATTGGCTAATCAGGCCATAAACAGTAGGTCCATATTATTCAAATAGTCCAACAATGGCTCTTGCCTTGCATTCGAGAAGTCTGATTATTAATTGATTAGCGCTTGAGCTCGATACGTTTAATAATTGATATGGCTTGTCTTGAGGTCTAACATAACGACTCAGTTGGGGCCTACTATTATGAGTTTATTTTTGACACCCCTAGCTTTCCCTCTCCACCCAATTTGAGTATGAACCCAAATTGATATGGACAAAGTTTTCCTGAACCACTCCATAAAGGAAGAGAGGGTCCTAATGTGACCCTTGCCTCCCCCATATATTTCTCTCATATTGTACGATGTTGATGGATCACGATGAGTTTATGATCGTTCACCATGGTATGAGGAAAACTCGATCCAATTGATATTTTTAGAATGTCGCATTCTTTTGTTACATGGATATCAAAGTTGGTTTATATTGAATATCGACCACCTAGGTTTATCTTTTCTAATCATTTGGCCAATATCTCTAGAAAGAGTTTGGTCACCCAGAAAAATTGAATCAGTAGTTGAACCACATGCTAAGTTTGCCAACCAATCTACCACTCTATTACTTTATCAAAAAGAGAAAGATATTCAATTGATGGCATCATATGAATATTAAATTTAAATATGGGTAGGGGTGCCAATCGATCGGGCCTAACCGGGTTTGGAGGTGTGAAATCCCTGCACCATGAACGCCTGTTTACTTAAACGGGCCTAGGTTTGAGGGGCATGGTACGGTTTGTAATCTGGGCCGATCGGTGTTGGGCTTTAATCGGGTTGCCTTAAACGGACCTTAAATGGGCTACAGACCTCCTTAAGTCTAAACAGGCTCTAAACGGGCTCCCCCCTAAAATAATTTTTTAAGTGGATTGAATGTCCATAAATCTTCCATTTGAACATAGTAAAGGCCACCGAAAAATTCTCTACAGTTAATCATATATGAGATCATGATTGTTTATCAAAAAAAAAAAAAAAAAAAGGAAGAAGAAAATTATGACAAGTACCAAAGTGATTGTTCTCCCCAATAATTGTCTGTCATTCATTCAATCCCTATTAAAACATCTCAAAATACCTTATTTTATTTGATTACAAAATTGGATGTAATACCATGTTCAACATCATCTATCATAGATTTTTTACTATAAAGTTTTTACTATTCTTTTGTATTAGTAATGGTAAAATAAGTATTTAGGCAGTTTTAAGGGGGTTGGGTCGGTCGAGCTAAATAGCTCAGTTCAAGCAGACTTCTTAAACGAATCGGTCAATCGGGCACCCGACAAGCTAATAGTTTGCACCATAAACAGGCCGATTCATATTGGGCCTTAAGTGAATCGGGTTTGATTGGGCTACCAATGCGGGCTCAGGATTGATACCCCTAAATATGGGTATTAAAATTTATTTATTTTATTATTAATTTTTCCTTTGGGTGCAAGATATTAAGCCCCACTACAGATCATACAAGGCCCATTGAGAGGCCATACAAAGACCCACGAGGGCTCAATGGACCACATTTATTCAACCTATTATTACCACTACTATAATATGCCGTGTGGTGACCCTTGGACTTATGCTGGACACTTCACAAGCCAGCAGTTGACTACTGCCACTCAAGCCCCCATTATTATAATGGCTGCGTCCGGTTACAACGATATGATACCGATTTGGTATCGGTACAAGTTAGTTGTATCGGTACTTGAAAAACGGGGTTTTTGACTATTTAACCCATAATCCATTATGTTTCACCAATATCGTGGCTAACGATATGGATAGAGATATTGATACCAATACTTCAAATCATAATCCAAACATAGCTTAGCCCTCGAGATATCACTTTATCGGATCCGGCTTCTCTTCTTAAAGTTCATTGCCCAAATCGATTCATAGATATCTAAATGAGCGACACATGGTGAGATGATGATTCAACAATTTGAGAAATATACAAAAAACAAGATATCGAATTTTTTTTTGAAAAACTAAAGTTGCCTTTGGTAATATTCTTGATAATGAAAAAATAGAATAAAACGTTTGGTGTATTTATGACGTATTTTTTGTGTTAACAAAAGGTAAAAAAAAAAAAAAAAGAGATGTTAAAAAACGAGAATGGAACGACTAGTTTCATTCAAGCAGCCAAAACGTTGGATCATGCCTCACCATGTATCTCTTACGATATAGTCGCTGAGAGGTGGTACCGGAACCAGCTTTATCCAATTGCAAAATTGGGAGATTGACCACGCTAGCTCCTAGTTATCAATTCGGCCGAATAATTCGTGAATTATTCGGCTGAACCGAATTTTTTTGAATTAAATAAAAAATTATGATCGAATCTGAATTAAAAATAAAATTCGGTAAAATTCACAATTTTTTCAAAAGTGAATATAAAACACGAATAATTCGGAGCGAATCGGATTAAACCGAACTATTCGGTCCACTTAAACAGTATTTAAAAAAAAAAAAAACTAATAAATTTTTTTGACCATTTTTTGACCAAATCCTTAAATTAATCAATCGAATTATTCCGAATAATCCTCCGCCCAAATAATTTCAGAATCGAAATTTGCCAACTATGCGCTAGCTTAGTACCCCAATCATCGGCGAACGACACGCCCAAAAAGTATTACAAGTACACCCTGCCTGGAGCCCCAAGACACTTTGGGAAAGTGAAGACTGTCTCTTTCAGTTCATGGACCGATCGCGGTGGGTCGAACCAAGATCTGGAGTTTTTTTCGAGGGATATTGATGAGGTCACCTCGCATTTAATGAGTCGAAATGATTCAGACATTCCAATCCAATCCAATCTCACGTTATCGTGAGGCGCGGACTCGCGTGAAGCTGTTGGTTGGAAGTTTTTCATTGCTCAACGTTAATGGAGATGATGATGATGATGCACGAAACAAACGCTCACTCCAATTAATTCTCTAGTTTCTACTCACTTTCCATATCAGATTATCAATAGGTCTAGTTGGTGATCCAACTAATCTTGGTAACTTGTTTGAGATGTTAATGGCTGGAGTGATTAAAAGCTGCTTTTAAACGTTTAATCTGGAAGAGTTGAGTAGAGAAGAAGATTCAGTTCGTCATGGCTATTCATGGATGAGAATTGAGAGGCAAGAGGATCGCTCTTGAGTTCAGGTTCGTTCTTGTTGTGTTTCTAGATCTCTTTTTCTCGCTGTTGCATCCCCGCGCCAATGACTAGTTGATCTCA
This sequence comes from Macadamia integrifolia, assembly GCF_013358625.1. Lineage (NCBI taxonomy): Eukaryota > Viridiplantae > Streptophyta > Magnoliopsida > Proteales > Proteaceae > Macadamia > Macadamia integrifolia. The sequence goes on from NC_056562.1 coordinate 34,532,017, forward strand.
CTGTCTGGTTTTGATGTGTTTTAGAACAGGCATTCTTTATATTTGAGTAGTTCTCCCTCCATTTGAACTATGGAGCTCATTAGTACGTAACCATTCTCTTCATAATTTTTGGAACAAAGCTCTTACAATTGATGAGAAGAAGAAGATACCACTGGCATTGAATCAACCATAGCCACTACAGTGAAACGAGAATCTCGAAGATTTATATACAGAAGTCAATAAGGATTGGAGAAGGATGAATTTTTGTTTTTTTTTTTTTTTTTTTTTTTTTTTTCTGATTAACACTTTTAGGTTATTTATTTATTTATTTGCTTAATAGTGAATTTTACTGCATAAGAAACACAACAACCTGCTATGCAGGAATAATACACATATATACTCACTAGGTGAAACCACAAGACTCGATATGTGGATCTAGCAGCTCTTCTCTTACCAACTGATCTAACAATACTTGAGCAGGCTGATATATCCAGCTAATGGAGTAAGATCCATGTTCCTGAAGGTACAGAAAGATCTTGCACATTTAGCGAGTCATGCTTCCATGGAAGTAAGACTCAAATCTCTCAGTAACGGAGGCCCCTTCACTGCCTACAATCAAATGGGGTTAATCTAAAGAAGGCAAGATTTTGAGAAAAAATAAATAAATAACAGCGTTTTGGCTCTCTTTGATGGAACTTGTGACATCTAGGCATTCTGTTTTGGCTCAGAAAGTCACCCTGTGAATTGTACTCTGAAGTCCCTCCCGCAACAGCTGACACAGATTTGCTTAATGAGCTTCCGTCGAAGTTAAGCTTTCAGCATAATCATGTAGAGGTTGGGGGAGAACCAAATTTTATCTATTTGTTGCACAGTCTGCTCAGGGTACATCATATTCCTTTCTTCTGCAATCAATTTACAATAAATCATATTGGATTTCTTTATTGCAAAGTTTTCCCCATTTTTTCTGGCTTTGTGAGTTTGAACCTCTTAGAGAATACATATATGAAGGAAATTTCCGTACTTTTTTAGCAGTTAGATTTGGAATAACTGTGTTTTCCATGTTTTCCTTTTATTTTATCCCGTGGTTTTTCTGCTTCAATCTGTAGCTGGCACAAGTTGATATTCTTTGACATTATTCTTTATACATTTATTGAGAAAAACAATAGAGCTTTTAGATTTATTCCTTTTATTTTATCCCGTGGTTTTTCTGCTTCAATCGGTAGCTGGCACAAGTTGATATTCTTTGACATTATTCTTTATACATTTATTGAGAAAAACAATAGAGCTTTTAGATTTATTTTGATATGTTCCTTGTTGATTTCATCATCATTAAACTTATATTTCCTCTGCTTTTTTGATGCCATGGAAAAAAAAAAATTGGAATAGTTGAGAGTGCCCATTAATTTTTTTTTTTCTTCAAAATGTTGCACCCAAAAAAATAAAAAAAGAAAAAAAGAAAAAAAAGATCCCCATTTTGCATGATCTCAAAGTCGAGGTTTCTGCTTTTCTCCCCAGATCTTGGCAAAACCTATCACATCGCATGGTCATTGGTGCTCAGTAAATCAGTATCCCCTTCTTTGAATGTAAGTTCCTTAAACAGGTCATAAGTTCAGTAAGGTTTTTTTTTTTTTTTTTTTTTTTTTTCCATTTATTTGTTTGTTTCTCTTTCTATTTATTTTTAATATTTTTTATATAGTTTCTCTCAATCCAAAGAAGAAGAGGAAGAAGAAAAAGACCAACTTGTTATTGGATTGTTTTTGCATCTCTGCTAAATTGAAATTTCATTTCAATGGAGAAGGGGTTCTTTGCAATTAGCTTGCTTTTGCTTACATGTGCTCAGAGTATCCGTTCAGAGGAGCGGCTTCTAGTAAACATGACCCTGGTTAAAAATGCAGCAGTTCAAGGGGCAGGCAAGTTTTTGGTTAAATAAAAACCATATAACATTTTTGGTGAAATATCCTTTCTAAATTGCATGATGGTACTTATCATTTTACAGTTATTATGATTATTGTTGCTACTGATTTTCCAGTGTGCTTGGATGGAAGCTTGCCTGCCTATCATCTTCACCCAGGGTTTGGATCTGGAGCACATAACTGGCTTTTACAGTTTGAGGTATAAAAGATTGAAATAATTTTGATCGAAAGTGACAGTAAATTAAAATCATTAGGAGGGAAGGGGAAAATAACAAAGGGTCTCACTTTCTACTCTGAATCCATGTCTTATGGTACATGGACCTGAGTAGTTACCGTCATTATTCCCTGTTGGGAGGGCGTGCGTCAATGTGTCTGGATCATCTCACTAAAAAGGTTTTCTAACTACTGAAAAAACTTAAAATAGCCGATGTCATTTGTCTAATGAAAGCATGAATTGATGTCTGCCCTCGTTGATTAGGGGATGAGCATGGAAACTACTTAGATATGGAGCAGATGACCTGATCCAAGTCCATTGATGCTCCTAATTGTTCTTTCCTTTTCCTTCTCTTTTTGGTGTATTACTTGGTGAAGAATTTAAAGAATTCCTTGTTCTTTTATTTTCTAAATATATTATCAGGAAGTAAAAGTGAGGTTCATGTCAGTCTGACATCTGCTTATATTCATTATCATTATGATTTATGTAATTGCGCAATTCTATTTTTTAATTATACTTTTGATCAACTGTTCTATCTTTTGAATAGGGAGGTGGGTGGTGTAATGATGTAGCGTCATGCTTAGAGAGAGCGAAAACTCGACGAGGATCTACAAGGTTCATGAATAAATGGGAGGTATTCTCGGGAATCCTCAGCAACAACATGTCACTAAATCCTGGTATGCAATATGTGTTTGTTTCGTCTTTCTTCGGATTTTCATCATCATGATGATTTTGACCAATCAATCAGGACTGCTCTTTTGGTTGATCATTTTTTGTGATCCATAACCATTAATCACACTGATCATTTGACTTTACTACTGAGATAAAAACGGATGGAGCAGAGTAGGAAACATATCCAAACCTTTCCAATGTTGGCACTATCTTGTATTGCTACTGTCTTCAACTTGGTCCCTTCATCAGTTTCACTTTTTAATTTGAGGTATTATAATCTTAGTTTTCTGCACAAAGTCTGCTTATCTTTTCAGTCGTCTAATAAGAAGTTACAATCCCACAGTTTTTATTTGAGGAAACACTGGCTGTGCATTAAGTGGACTGGAGTCCATTCCTGTCAGTCAATTGGTTGGAAATATATTTCATGTACTATCTGTGTTCCCCTATCCATTCATTCATGTAAAAAATTGGGAGAAAAAACAGAGGCATGGTAAGCTTAGTATCAGCCTCCATGTTTCTGCAATGTGGGAACTGAATCATTGGGACTCTAAATTTATTAGGTGTTTTGTCAACTCTTGCTTGGTGGGGGACAAGATTCAACAAAATATCAGACCTACCCTTCCAGTTCTTCCCATCTATAAAGCTGTCCACCCAAGGTTCTACAGTGTTTTGTCAGTAACTGTCTACTCCCACAACCCTTTTTCCAGTTGACTTGTAACTCTTTTTTCTCTTTCGCCCTTTAGAACTGCTCAAAAAACAAACTTCAGAGACTGAGAAAGATTATGAAAAAAAAAATTAGAATGTCATTGTCAGAGTTAGCATGACTGGAGAATTAGGAAGTAGAAAGGGAATTGGAAGACTTTTCATCCATACAATATGTTTGAGCTAGAGAAAATTATGATTCTGGGGCTTAACATCCATGAGACCATGACCCAATGGCACTGTGACAATTTGGAGATCAACACAGCTTGCATGCTTCCTGGAATTTTTGTCATTACGTATCGAGAGAAACCCTTGATGGTATATCTTGTGGTCCCTTGATGGTATGTCTTGTGGTCTATCTCTGGTGTATCTTGTTGAATTGCCAAGAATATAGTGTTCTAAATCATTTAAAGCAACATAAGTTTAGTTAATTTGTTTAATCACAGTCAGGGTTTGAAATAGGTTTGACTGGACTGCTAAGGTTCCTTTTTTTGTTTTTTCTTTTGGAACATCAGATTTCTACAATTGGAATCGGGTGAAGCTTCGGTACTGTGATGGAGCTTCCTTTGCTGGTGATGGGAAGTTTGACAATGGAGTATGTTTTTGACGACTCAGCCGATATTTTTTTGAAGTTACATAATCCCCTGCTATCTTAAAAACAGATGATTGAAGAGCGTCATCATCTTGTTAGTTCTTGATATTTATGTATCTCGCACCCTTGAAAAAGGGTCAGTTATACATTTTGACCGAAATTCATGCTTTTCAATGTTGAGATTGTTTTTGAAAACAAACAGCCATCTTTTGATTTCAAGTTACTGCCAGCAAAGTAGAAATTTACTCCTGTATTTGATAACTTCACCCTAATTAGTAATTTCTTTAATGGGATTGGTGGAGATATTATAGTGACACATTCTATAGAGCTTCCCCTCCTCCCATGATGTCAAATATTATTAGAGATCGAGAAATAATACATATCACAGAAAAGATACAATCTGCTTGTCTATACAAGGAAAGTAGGATGTATCAGCCAGATGGAAAAACTATAGCACATGGACTTCATATTCTGGATAGAAACCTGCAAAATTCATTGCAAACAGACCAACAAAAATTAAACCAACTCTTTGGCCCTGGGGGCCATCCTATAAGAGGTGAGAGCTCTATGGTTTGTCTCCCTCCATAAATGTCAACAACAGTGGGCATGATTAAAACTGCCCAAATTTCCAACATTAAAAAAGAGCACCCCAGTGCACGAGGCTCTTGCTACTGCGAGGTCTGGGAGGGGCAAGTTGTACACAGCCTTACCCCCTGCTTCGCAGAAGAGGCTGTTTCCAGGTTTTGAACCTGTGACCAACATGTTGCAATAGTGCAACTTAACCGTTGTGCCACAGGCTCGCAAATTTCCAACATTCTTCCACTTAAAAAATTGGGAAAATGGTATTTTCAGAGCTCTTATTTGATTAAATAAAACAAAGATTCCATTTTTGATGGACATAATATTTTGTCAATTACCATGACACGGTCTTTTCTCCGTACTTATCAAAACATTTCATATTAATACAAATCACAGAAAAAGAAAAAGAGGAAAAGCATGATACCAAAATAATGGCTGCATTGGATACATAGGTCTTCACAGTTTATTATTGTTCAGCAGTTCTTCAATAGAGAAACTTTTGATGATGAGACATCAGGAAGACAAGGAATGTACAAATGTTTTCTAAAATGGTTCTACATGTACAATATGAACAGACAAATTCACTTTACTTTAGAGGACAAAGGATTTGGAAGGCCATCATTCTTGATCTTCTCTCTCGAGGCTTGAACCAAGCAGATAAGGTACAATTGGTGATTTCCATTTCCTTTAATATATTCCCTCTTTGATTCATGCCTTAGAAAATACAAGTATATGATTATGTATACAGCTACCCATGTAATATGAAAATATGTTAAATTTAGAAAAGTAATGCCAATTGTTCATACATAAAGCAACTTTCATTTTTGCAGGAAACTTTTTCAGGGTTTTTCTGTTGGAATTGTTCTTCATATACATTTGAATGCTCGCTTTATCATGTTCAAATAGTTTCTAGGCACCAACATGAATAAATTCAGGCAAATTTCATTCTTTTACCAATGTTATACCATATACCTGTAATAACAAATTTCCTGCCCCCAGAGCTTTGTCGAGGGAACCACCATACACACAGCTTTCTACAAAAAAATCTACGTTACATATACACAAGGAAGCCCATTCCCGAAAGTTGTAAATCTCCTTGAAGTTCTCAAAATTAGCAGGCAGATCAATTATCTCAGAAGCTTAGCAACTGAGGACCAGTGTAGAAAAATTTTCAGAAACCTCTGCATGTTCATTCAAGTCTTGTTTCCTTCAAAGATAAAGTTCTTCCTCTCTTTCCATAGTTCTCAGCAGACCACAAATGGTACAAGGGTCCAAATTTCCATGCACATGCATGAATACGTACACACACACACACATGTTTGTTATGACTGGGATTATGTGCATGCATGGAATCATTAAATGTGGATAAATTACATATGGAATATCTGAAATCTGCATATTAATATTTCTATGCATTTGCATCATGCTCATATGTGTGTATGCATTTCTTTTCTAGGCTTTGCTATCAGGTTGCTCTGCAGGGGGTCTAGCAACCTTTCTGCACTGTGACAACTTCACCCAATTCCTACCTAAGACTGCCAGTGTTAAATGCTTAAGTGACGGTGGATTTTTCCTTGATGCGTAATTCTCTCCCTTGATGAACTTTAATGCTACCTGGATATTTCTGGCATAGTCTCTTACATTACGACAAGACCTTAAATTTCATATGGAGCTAGTTCTGAACTATTCTTTTTTGTTTGGTATTTCCTCTTACAGAAAAGATATAAGTTTGAACCACACTATAAGGTCCTTCTTTGAAAACCTTGTTGTACTTCAGGTACACCTTCACTCCAGTAGCTTTAGTAACATACTCGTAAAGACATTCTAGTCATGCAGTTTAGTTCATTTCACCATTTCATATGACAGTTGATTGTTGAAATTTATGTGCAGTGATAAAAGCTTATGACTCTTTTGCTTTATCTTGAATAGACTATCTTTCATTTAATTGGTGAAAATTGACAATTTTGACCACTATAGCTATATTTTGCATGTTGCTTTCTGCTTTGATTGTATGGATATAGATTGTGGGTGGAAATATTTGATTCTTGCCTGAGCCTATATGGGTTGACCATGAAGGATCCAAAATGAAAAGATAACCGTAGACTTGCTAACCATATTATTACCATCTGGTTGTTTGAAAAGCAAGAATTCTGGCTATTACAGCCTAAGGTAAATTGATATTGTAGTCCCCTTTGTAAACTATTTTGAATTTCAAATGGATAGTACTTTTTCTTTGCTCTTCTTCTTCTCATTTCTGTTGTTTTTGGTTTAGGTATTGATGCAGCGCAAAGGAAAATGCTAATAAGATAGAACATGAAGATAAGTACAGGATAACAAGAGTTAGAGAGGGCCACTTAAGGGTCAGAGAGGACAACTTAACTATGGGTCTCTTGGGGACTTACTCAACCCAATTATGGGACCTCAAACTCACAATGGGGCTTACCATGACACATCATAAGTTAAAACAATATAGATTATCAGCTCTATTTCGTTAAACCAAAAGAAATAGAGCCGGCCCCATTTAGTTGGGATAAAGCTAAGCTTTGTTGTTGTTGTTGTTGTTGTTGTTGTTGTTGTTCGTTAAACCAAAAGATACATATAGGGGAGGGGGAAAAGAGTAGATGATATATAACCATTGGAAAAGAGCCATTGGAAGATAGCTGTTGGAAACATCTAGGAAAGAGTAAATTTGAAATAATAGCCGTTGCTTGAGAAAGAAGTTGGAAGAGAAGGAGAAAGTGGATTGGGCGTTAAATGCTCATCATTTTGAGTTCATGACTACATCAAGTATGTCTGTTTCTATTGATCCAAAAGAAAATGAGGTAAGGAAAAAGGAAATGGTAAAGAGAATCAGTAACTTTGTTAAGGGGATTCAGATTTGCAAATCTTAACCCAGCTAGGGCATAAGTTATGCCTTCACCCTGACAAATTGAAGTCAAACCTAGCTGATCAGATCCAATTCTATTGCTAATCCTCAACTTTTAGCTGTTACATAGTTGGCAGATCTATAAGCATATTACTTGGAAAACCAGTATCAAGAGTTGCAGTAACAAGGACCTGGGAAGAACAAAGTCAATGCAGGGGTCTAGAGTTTAGATTGATAAATCCAACTACAGGATTTCCATAGATTCTTGTAAGTTTGAATGTGGTAGGGAACATAATCAGTTCCAAGAGCAGAACACATAGGCAGCAAGTAAAATGATTGTTACTAGATAAGGTCGAGGCAAAGAACTGGCATGTGGCTGATTTCAAATGCTTAAAGACTAGGTCACACATGAGAAGTAATGCAGTACTGAATTAGAGAGCCAAAAATGTACTAAACTGAATAAAAAATCAGAGAACAGAAGCCCAGATTAGGGGAGAAAATCAATAGGAGCAAGTCAGATGGTTGGATCAGATAAGAACTCAGGCTGATTTCTCCTTTGAAGGGTTTTAATATGTGATAAATTTTCAGCTTGATCCAACAACGAGTGGATCTGATGTTACGGGGAAATCCTAGTGGCAGCCGGCAGGTATAGGGACAAATCTGTCAAACTAGAAGTCTGATTAAAGAACAGATTGCAGATTTAGCTAATCCCATTCATATGGTTGTAGAACCGTATGTACCTAGGAATGGAGATTCTAGGGCACAAGTGCGAGTGTACATTCAACCAGATCATACGGGAATTCCGCATGTGCATTATTGTCAGTTGATTAGAAACGGAATTCTCGTTAGTGTATATTAGTTGGTCCCTTGACCTGATGGGTCATTATTGGTTAAGTTACGTATTGTGAGTGTTGAGGTGCCAATGGTTGATGTCTCCTTTGACTACATATCGGTGTATTGGATTCACAGTGCTTAACCGCATTTGAAAGAGATGCCCAACATGAATCCATTGCCCTAATAGGGAGAATAATCAAAGAAAGAGAATGTCTGTAATTGATTGAACATAAATCTAGATCTGGTTGGTAATTTTTTTGAAAAGTTATCAAAAATAATATTATTCGTAAAAAAAAATTGGAAAATGATTTCCCTAGTCCAATCAGAATTTCTGGATCTTTGGAATTGAAATTTTGATGGACTAGGATTATGACAGTAAATTCACACATGCTCTATAGTCTACTATACGATATTCTATAGTGGGTGACTGATGCATAATTATCTACTTAAATTGGAGATTTTAGTTATGCCTACTTTGATTGTGTATGTATTGGTAAATACCACATTGGGATTGTGGCGTTGACCTGACATGTGTGGCAAGTTGGGTGGAATTGTAATGGGATCCTACCCTTCCCAATTGGTCCAACCCATCAATGTAGCATATTTATTATTGGTCATAGTTCTTTAGATTATATCCATTGGATGAAGCTCTTGATGAGAGATGAGATTTCACATCAAAATTAGGGAGATGATGTGGAAGAAAGTCATTTCTCTACACTTTTTGAATCGGGAATTCAAATTGTGTAAAATATGCCATAATGGAATTTTATTTTTTATTAAGGCATGGTTTAGGAGAGATTTGTGATTGGCTCCAATTTGGAAAGCCGAATCACAAAATATACTTAAAGAGTTTTAGAAAGTTAATTGGGATGATTACTTATAAGAAATAAAATTCTATCCCCAAATACAATAAAGAATTGATTCTCTCCCTTTCCACAATCGATCTCTTCTCTCTTCCTTTCTCCCTTTTGTGTATGATTGTTTGAGATTGGCCTTAGGGTTTTGTGAAAACCCAAGTGTTATTGGAGGTGGCCATCTTGATGGGAAATGAAAGGCTAAAGTGGTGGAAAAACCGTTTGTGTAAAGGCTAAGATCCCATGAAGTTTTTGCATTTGTGAGCCTCAAGGTAACATCAATCTCCCTCTCTATGTTTGTAAAAATTTTGAATGGCCATCCCTACTAGTAGGATGATTTGTGTTCCACCCAATAAAATCAACATTAATAATATAAAACCCTCAAAACAAGCAATCCTATTATGAGAAGGACTATTTTGATTAGCCAACAAATTCTAGAATGGAAGCCAAAATTTGATAGCAGGCAGTTTCGATAGCATACTGTAGAAAACAGAACTTGAATCATGTAAGAAACCAACCCCTACTTTTTGGGGCAGAAACGGACAGATCGCTTAACAAGTATGGACGACCATTCAAAAATTTGACATCTACTAGAGAGGGATTATATGTAACCTGTAGGCTCACAAAAGCAAGCCCTCCATGTGACCTTAGCCTCTTTGCAGTCATTCCTCCCACTATTGTTTTATGTTCTCATCGGAACGGCCACCTCCAAGAAAACTAGTTTTTCCTCAAAAACCCTAGTTCTACCTCACAGACTCACGCACTTACAATGGAGAGAGAGAGAGAGAGAGAGAGGGGAGAGTCCATTACGATGGATCAGTGGGAAGAGACTTATCTCTTCCCTATATCCACAATATTATTTCTCAAAACCACCTTTCTAGAATATCTTTTGATGGTTTTCCATTATGGATCCAATCACAAATTATTTAAATTCATTATTCAATAGTGTAGGTAAAAGAATCCCTTACACACCATCTCACTTATCTTGATATGGGATCGTTATCTCTCATCAAGATCTTCATCCAATGGATGTAACCCAAAAGTCTATTACCAATAATAGATGTGCTACGTAATTCATAAATGGGTTAGATTAATAGGAAAAGAGTAAGATCCCATTAGGATTCCACCTAGCATGCCATGCGTCAATCAGACACCATATTCCCAGTACAATAGATGCCAACAAAGCACGTACACATCCAAGTAGATGTAATTAACAGTTTCCAATTTAATTGATCTTCATCCAATGGATGTAATCCAAAAGTCTATTACCAATAATAGATGTGCTACGTAATTCATAAATGGGTTAGATTGATAGGAAACGGGTAAGATCCCATTAGGATTACACCTAGCATGCCATGTGTTAGTCAGACACCATATTCCCAATACAATATATGCCAACAAAGCACGTGCACATCCAAGTAGATGTAATTAACAATTTCCAATTTAATTAGGTAATTGCACATCAGTTCCCCACTGAACAATATCACATGGTACACTATATGGCATGTGGAGGTGAACAGGAATTACAATTACAAAGATTTCGTAATTTTGATTATATCAAGAAAACATTTCCAAAAATTTTTATGAAAATAAATATTAGTAAATTATAAGGTTTTCTTTTGTATCACTACACCTAATGAAACTATTCATTTCACTATGAATTTCTTACCCTTACAAATGCTTTTGTTCACTTCTAGTGAAGTGAATGACAATTAGATCTAATTCAAAAGTAGAAGAAAAGAAAAGAAAAGTAAAAAAATGTTCACTTGTAGTGGAGGGGTAATTTTTTTAACATCACATTTAAAGATCACTAAATCTGTTTTCTCCTTCCTCTCCTAGTCTAATGCAGGCTTCCTCTACTTCTGCTTCCCTTCCCCTCTTTGCGTATGAATGCCTTGGCCGGTTAATGTGGGAATCCTTGAACGATAACCCCATCTCATATTCTAAGGGAATGCAATGTCGATACCTTAGTTGCTGGCTTGCGGAAAGAAGATGGGTTGAACCCAAATGGCCATAGAACAGTTTTTATTGTGTTTTCTCACATCAGAGTCAAACAAAGCAACAAAGCTCTTCTTTCTCCTGCAATCCATCATCTTCTGCCGTTTCAATGGCCAGAAATTGGCGGAGGTTCATTACGGTCATCTAGTGCAACCCATCTCTAGTGACAATCACACCTTTTCGAATTACGCTGCTGCTCTGAAATCTCTCGTGGCTTTGACCCATATGCAACTCGATAACCTTGAGTGCAAGTGCCGCAACATTGTAGGCAACATCAGCCATTTTTTGTGGTTGGGAATGAATCAAGCCAGAATTGATTGGGCTTCTTGGGTTCTCTGATTTCAAATACCCATTTGCCCCCGCCGCACACCACCCTCTCCGTAAGCCAAGCTCCATCTTCCTTGTCCACCCCTGCTACCTCTCACATTGCCCCCAGCCTCAGCCTGCTTTCTGCGACCCACCCTGGCTTCTGTTCCTTCACTCAGATGCACAAGAAAGGGCTTCCCTCTTGCAAGGTCGTTCTCAAAGGAGGCCACTTCCATGATGGGAAGCATAGGTCGACCCACTGCCTTGCGGCCAGTAAGGATCTTTAGGTAGCTTCATAGCTGGTCGCATTTCGAAGTGCTTATTCTCAATGTGGGTTTTCTGTACGGAAGCATGGAAGTTCATAAGTAGTCCCAATTCGTGGAGGGTGTTTCTCAATGAAGCTCTTCAATTGATTCTCACCACTAGGGCATGCCATAGGATCCGAATGGAGAGGAAGAATGGATTAGTAATGATTCATGATTTTACAAGAATGAACTTTCCATTTCAACTCAAAAAAAACATTTGGAAGGGATAAAAAAGTCATAGTGAAGTGATCTTCTTCACTTGGCATAGTGAGGCATAGGAACCTAAATTATATTTATTTTCAAAACATTTTACCAAATCCCACCGGATCCGGATTTATGTCCAATCAATTACATATTTTCTCTCATTGATATTCACCCAATTAGGATAGTGCATTCCAATGTTGGGTATTTATTCGAATATGGCCAAACACTGTGAATCCAGTACACCAATATATAATTAGGGAGACATAAACCGTTGGTACACCAAAACTCATGATGGTAACCACACTGATATGGACCCTTTAGGTCCAGAGACCGACCGTACACTTCTGACTTGAAGCTTGCTCCAAATAAACTTACAGTAACACGCGTGCAAAATTTGTGTCATCCGGTTCAATATACAGACGATATGTACACTAGCACTTATGCCTTGGAATCTTCATTCCTAGGTACACAGTGTGATGACCCTATGAACGAGGTGTCCAGGACCATCCCTACTTGTGAACAGTTTTAGATTAAAATCTAAGGATTATCGAGGCCCATTATTGTATCATGCAAATTGATTCATTTAATCCACACAATATGGATCTGATGGATTTTTTTTCCAACATAAATCAACAATCTCAATGGTGATTGGACTGAAGTATCGCTGAGATCAATGATGAACATAAGCACAGAAATAATAGTGAAGGATTAGTTCCTTATGAAATATAGAACAATGCAACTGGGCTTCTCACCACAAGGTGTTTGGTTGGATCAAACACCAGCCGAATCCTTGATCTGATGCAAGGAAACCTCCATCCATGCATGGAAGGGAGCAGCAGCAGCTTATTTGTTTGAAAATAAAGTCGTGGCTATAGAGAGCCCATGGTCTTAATTTAAAAAATAATAATAATAATAAATAAAATAAAATAAAATAAAATAATTTGAATCAGACTGGGAATACCCCATGTTGATTCCTATTAGAGTACACAATTTCTTTTCAAAGTGTACTTGGTCTTTAAAAGGGATGTGGACCCAAATTTAAAGACTTAAAACAAGAAAGAAATATCTAACTTTAAATAAAATAACTAAAAAGAAAACAAAGAGCTGGGCCACGCTAGGCCTGGCCTTTCCTGGTCCTCCTCCTGCGGTATGTCTTCGATACTGCATCAATAAGTCTAGGAGAGAAGGACATGTCGTATTTGTGGCCTTGTCTCCTAACATTAGTGATGTACGAAAGAGCAGAATGAAGAAAAACACCCAAACTAACCACTGGAAATTTCAATATAGAAAGCCAGTTCAATTTAATCTATTCAATCTTCTTATTTTCTATCTCTTTCCTCTCTTTTTTAAATTTTACTCTTGCCCTGGCCAAAAAGCCACTAAGTGGGGACTAAACCATATTTTAGTTCATTCCATGCTTGTATGATTTTTTTGTTCATCTTGGATGGCCTGTTTTATTTCCTTCTTTTAAGGTTGTGTTGCTGTTTCAGAAATCAGAACTTAATGTTACAGGGTGTGGAAAAGAATCTGGACAGAAACTGCACGAGCTCTCGCTATTATCCAAATCTAGTAAGAATCCTACCATATTCTCCCCCCCCCCCCCCCCCCGGCGTATCGTTAGCTGAAAAATAGTTGGTTCAATCAATCTTTGTTTTCTCTCCCTCGTGGTTCTGAAGGTTACAAGTTCTCATGCAGTGTTTCTTCCCTCAATATGCATTGACATACATAACAACACCATTCTTTATCTTAAATTCTGCATATGATGTATATCAAGTAAGATTTCTGGCTTTTTTTGGTGTGAACTCTAAATATTGTATAGAAGCTGTGCCTGTTTGTAACTATTGGAGTTTTATGCTGACAGTTTCATCACATACTGGTGCCACCTTCTGCTGATTTACGGGGACATTGGAATCGATGCAAGCTTAATCCATCTTCATGTACTCCAAGCCAGATAACCATCTTACAAGGTTGCTCCTTAATAATATTGTAGTTATTTGTTCCTTGTTCAGTTCATTCAGATGTGGCCTTTCTCCCCTTCAACACCCTTTTTTCCTTCTGGAGGGATGTTTATTTTCTCAGGGAGAAGATAAGATGTAGATCCCAGGACACCTAGAAGTATATTAGAGCAAATAAGCAGAACATCCAGTAATGTTTACAACCACTAGTATCATCCGACTTATCAAAGATATCAAGAAGATACACAAACATAACTCTTTAAGCATGTCCCTGGAAAAAATTTCCAAAAAAAAGGAAGAAAAAGTTATCTGCTGGACCATTGCACATTTGAGTTTTCGTCATGCCATGAAGGTAAAGAACTTAAAAAAGGGTAATAAGTTAATATGTCTGTCGGAGCAATGCTATTGAGGTCTGAACTGCCAGATTTAGACTCAACTCAATTTCACACCCATGTATTTGACAAAAACGCGCTTATGATCTCAACAGTAGTAATTGTATACTGCACCTGCCTACATTCTTTCCAAATCAATGCCTCTTGACAAATATGCCCAAAATCGAAAGAAATTTATGGTCTATAGATGAATCTTAAACTTGTTAGCCTGGTGACTAAAATAAAAATTTTGGATATCGCAGTCAATTTCATTGAGATATGTTACACATGAAAACTGCATTTGGCCTAATGGTTAAGGCTTAAATAAGTGGTATGGAGGGGTTTGTTTTTATCCTTTTAACAAGTATCATTCCGGTTTATTTCTTTCCATATGGATCAAAATGAAATATTCCATGATCCATGTTGTTTTGATTTAGAGATTGAAACTAAGAGTAAATTAATAAGTAAGACTAGTTCACTAACACTAGAGATCTCATGATCTTAATGATGGCTGATCTAGGAAGGAAGTGGATGATGTCAGAAATATCCTTTTTTTTTTTTTTTCCCAAGCCCTAGGAGGTAAACAGTGGCATTCAATGCTGCTCATTTGATTTCAGCGATGATTGGGAAATCCTCTTTGCAAAACTGTACAATCATCTCACACCTAATACAAATGTGTGGAGGCCACTGACAGAACCATTAAGATGGTAAGAAGCTTGGTTTTTTATTTCTTGGAGAAGGAAAACCTGCACGGCTGCACCTGCTATCACTTAGAAATATTTTATACGTAACCACGTAGGCTCTTTTGTGCAGGCTACTTGTGGACTTCCGTGAAGGCCCACCCAGCCTGAGCCCACACTAATTTAGTGTGGATTTCGGTCGTGCCAATAGCCAAAAGTTTGCCCCAGCAACTGGGCCCGAACCCAGAGCATCATCAGGTCATCTAAATATCATCTGGTCTCGTGGGATGTTATTTGCAACTCCAAGGAGCTGGGAGAATCGGATATGAGGAAGATGGTCAGTAGGAATCATGCCTTCCTCTGCAAATAGTAATTGAAGTTCTGACAGTGATCCACGGAGATCAGTTATATTTGACACTGTCAATGACTGAAAACAGGCAGATTAACATCAATCATTATAGAAGCCTGTGGAAGGAGATCCTGAACATGAGAGGTTTCCTTGAATGTATGAGAATGTTTTGGTGAGAGAGTGGCTCTTTGGGATGACTGCTGATCCACTGTCTGGCCCTCCAAAGACATACCTGATGTTTTTCAAGCTGCATGTAGTAAATAGATTCAGGTAATTGATTGTTTACTGATTTCAGGCATAGTTTGCAATCCTCTTTACACAGGCATGTGTGCAACCTTCTAGTTTCTCCTCCGAATATTCAGTTACTTCTAGTCGAGTGTTCGACTCCTAGGAAGTGCAACGGGTGACACATCCCCCTCGATGCCACTTGAAGTGTTTCCGCCATGCCTACACGTACCGGGGGGTGTTGATGTATACATTTACATTTCCCTTACAGTTTGATCTTCTAGGCTAAGCGGTAACGCATAGGGGACATGACTAACAAATATATTGAGAGAAAAACACTAGGAATTTCTCAGCAGGATTGTCATACGCTGCCCTACAAGTTCCACCACCCAGACCTCCCTAATCGATATTTTTCCAGCTTCTGGTGCTTGGTATAGAGAAGTCCCATTTAGAGAGTGATTTCGGGTCTGCACTGACACATTGGGTCACTTAACTTCTAATGGCATCATGTTGTTGTTTTGAGCTCTATGGGCATGACTTGCAATTTCCAGAAAGAATGCCACTTGGCATGCCGGTGCTTTTGATGCTAGGTGGAATATGATTGGAAAATACTTTTAGCCACCAATTTTGGTCCTTGTGGAAGGGAATGCATCGTATGATGGATATAGACCTGCATATAGAGTGGTACATGTAATTAATGAGTTTGCTGTTTTTGTGCTTATATTTGTAATGACCACTTGACCAGGCTGTTTGCAAATTTGGCTATGCTTATGCAGTCATAAATTCTTCAGTTGCAAATTGTAAACCTTGTTTGGGTTGTTGATTTTTTCCCCCCACTCTACAGGTTTCAGATATGAAATGCTTGAAGCTTTGAAATTCTTCTTTGAATATTCAAGAGAAGGTGGATTATTCATAAACTCATGTTTTTCTCATTGCCAAAGTGAATCACAAGACACATGGCTTGCAGCCGACTCTCCTAGAGTGCACAATAAGGTAATTGAAAAATCTTTGTCCATCTTAAGACTTTTGTGATGGAATCATGGGTTGCATATAACAATGTCTTTTTATTCTCTTAATCTTCATCTATCCATTTAATTCTAACTGAAATCTTAGAGAACCTTCTCAAAATGAATTTCAAAAATGCATTTCGAATTTTCTCAGGCTTTGCAAATTTTCCAAATTTAGAAACCTGCTAGTTTCTATTGTAATGATCAGATTTTTATATTCAGACAATTTCAGAAGCAGTTGGGGACTGGTATTTTGAGAGGAACGTCACAAAAGAGATTGACTGCCCCTACCCTTGTGATACTACTTGCCACAACATTATACCACAGGTTTCAGGTATGCATTATTGGCAAAGAATGTAACAATAGTTGAAACTAGTGATTCATTAAAAATATTTTCTGCTCCTATATGACATTAGGATCATGAACAATGTCGAGTATTGACCCCCAAAAATTTGTGCACTTTGGAACAAGGAGATTTTTAGAGGTGGAAGTGGATACGGTCGGCATTCTATTCATTCAAAGATGTTGAGGATCTAACCAGATTGAAGTTCATAGCTCTGCATTGTTAGATTTTTGGTGAAAGCAGAAGTATCCATTCAGTTTGTCTTATAAAAGGTGAAATTACCAAGGCAATCCATCAATTCAGCACTGCAGACAGAATGCAATCCACTTCCTTAACACATGCTCAAAGCTGGAAAGAGCTAATTTAAGATTTCCATTAGGTACTTTTTTTCAACAGGAAAAACATTTCCCAGAAAATCAGCTTCTAGGTTAGATTTTAAGTTGCAAAATTCTTTGTCATTGTTTTTTTCCCCCCCATATAACCAAGATACAGTCACTTTGTTTTTGGAGAACAATATTAAAAAAAAAAATTAATTAATTGGAAGTTCTTTCAATTTTTTTTATTCCTTTAAATTAAAAGAAATCTGTTGGGCTCTGGGAAATATAATTATAAAAATAAAAAAAAAAAAAAAAAAAAAAAAAGCCTATATGAGAGAGAAAAGGGCATAGCCAGTGCACGAGGCTCCAGCTATTGTGGGGTCTGAGAGGGTCATAATGTACAAAGCCTTACCCCCACTTCGCGGAGAGTCTGTTTCCTGACTCAAAGTGGTCACAATAGAGCAACCTTACTGTTGCATCAAAAGGTTTCAGGATACGGCACAATGTAAAACAATTGCTGCAAAACTACTACTATTACTATCAAACTCCCAACCAAGTTGCCCAAAGGTTGAAGAATCTGTTAATTATCAGCTTTTTATATGGGCACATTTACTCACCATTGAATACAATAGACAAAACTCTGTACTAGTCTTCTGTTTTTTTTTTTTAATTGAAATTTTGATTCATATACTTGTTG
The DNA here is from genome assembly GCF_013358625.1 of Macadamia integrifolia. Taxonomy (NCBI): domain Eukaryota; kingdom Viridiplantae; phylum Streptophyta; class Magnoliopsida; order Proteales; family Proteaceae; genus Macadamia; species Macadamia integrifolia. Next base: position 34,549,979 of record NC_056562.1, read on the forward strand.
AAAGAACTGCATAAAACCTAGAGGATTGATTTCAACACCTCCAGGGCCTAGTTCTCCCCCAAAATCAGGGGGTAATACTCCACCAACAGCAGGTGGTAATTCGCCAACGGTGGCAGGAACCCACACTCTTTGCTACCAGGGTATGGTAGAGATGCAACTTTTTCTGGGGATCATAGCAACGATACTTCTTTTTTGGTGATCGCAGCACCAACTCAACTTGGAATCTCGGATACATATGCTGTACCTGAGCATGGAGGAAGAAGAACTGATGGATGGCTGCTCTGATGAAGCGTCCAAGCAACACAGCCTGCAACCCTCATCTCTCAACTTAGCAAAGTTTGGCCAGTATTGTTAGCAATGCTGCTTGAATCTATACTCAGGTTCTATTGGAAAGATGTGCAGTGATTTCTTCTATTCACTTGGTCACTTTTCTCTTCTTCCACAACTGCTTCAATATAGAATATTACTTCCTCAACACCTTATTCTCGGCAGATTGTATTGCAACAGTTCCTCCCTTCACAGCTGCAATGGGGAGTCTACTTCTCTGCACGATAGAGCAAAACAAATTGTGATTACCTGTAATGTGGATAACTGGGCATGAAAATCAATAGGATATTGCCTACATATGATTATATTGTCATTATATCATACAATTAAATGCAAAACAAATTTGTTGAATAAATACAAAAAAAGTTGAAGATATCAATAACAAACTGGAAGACATTATAAATGATAAAGCTTCAAAAATGTCTCTTCTACTTGTCGTTATCAGATTACGTAAAATTATATTTTGGATTCTCTCTTCGCTATGTTTGGTAATTAAGAAAATAAAAGAAAAGAAAATAGTGCAAAAGACATAATAAGATAAAAAAGAATGATTACACAATGATTTTTTATGTGTCAGTCTCTCTCCTCAAATTCAAATTTTTTTGAATTTTTTTTTTTTTCTTTTCTTCTCTTGGTTACCAAACATAGCCCTGAAAGGAAAGAGAGATGATGAAATGGATATCAGGTGAAAATGAGGATAATTTGGGCATTTAAAACAGTAAGGGAGAAGGAGAGGTAAATGTATAAATGAAGGGGACCGTTAAAAGGAGATCCAGCTTCTAAATGCTGAAGCTTAAGCTCTACAATACGAAGGCCAAGCGCGCTCTCTTCCTAGTTGATATCCCTTGGTTCTTTATTGCCACTCGCTCACATCGATATTCAAGAATTTCTTCTTCTATAGAAGCACAGAATCATCACCGTAATAATCAATCCTCTGGCTTCTATCCATCTTCAAGTATTCCTTTCTCATTAGACTTGCAGAATCCCCGGGCTTCTCATGCTTTCATCTTAAAAAATGGGCTTGAATCTGACTCCAGGTTGGCCATTGATCTTCTTCTTGCCTACTTCGTTAATGGGCAACCTTCCATTTCCCAATCCATTTTTGCTGTGCTCTTTGAAGCCAATATCTATTCCCTGAATTCAAGTCTTAGAGAACTTTTTAGTGATGGATTCTTTGAGCAAATCCTCAATCTGTACTGGGTTCTTCGGCTATCCAATGGAAGAGCAGACAATTTTACTTTCCCTTATGTACTCAAGGCCTGTGCCACTCTTGCTGCCTTCGAAGAAGGCTTCTTGATCCATTCACAGATCCTCAAATATGGATTCATTGGGAATATTTTTGTCGCCAATTCTCTCATAGATATGTATTCAAAATTTGGGTTTCTGCAATCTGCCCGTGAAATTTTTGATGAAATGCCTGAACGAAATTTGGTTTCCTGGAATTGCATCATTTCTGGGTACGGATTGAATGGTTTCCCAGATACTGCATTGGAATTATGTAGTTCACTGAAAGTGGAAGGTTTGAAATTAGACAAAGTGGGTTTGAAGATTGTTCTTCCCGCCTGTGGTCAATTGGGTGCAAGTCGTCTTGGAAAATCTGTCCATGGCCATGTTATTGTTTCAGGTTCGTCTTCTGACACGGTATTAGCTACCGCCATTATGGATATGTATGCGAAATGTGGCAATCTTGGTGTTGCTGAGAGACTCTTCAACGAGATTACTTGTAAAGATGTGATAGCTTGGAATGCCTTGATCAGTGGGTATTCCCAAAGAGGGGAACTGGAAATGGTACTCAAGTTCTTCCATAAGATGCAGGTTGAGGGTGTGGGAGTTACTGTTGTTACTGTACTGATTACTCTCCAAGCTTGTGGTGATCTTGCAAGCCTAATCACAGGGGAGATCATCCATGGTTACATCACAAGGATTGGACTTGTTTCAGATACATCTGTAGAGGCGCTTCTGATAAACATGTATTCAAAATGTGGAAAGCTGAATTTGGCTCACCAAGTGTTCAGATGGATATCAAAAGAAGATGTGAACTCATGGAGTGCCATTATTCGTGGGCTCGGGATGCATGGATATGGAGAAGCTACTATAATGGGTTTCTTCAAGATGTTGAAGAAAGGCATAGATCCTGATGGTTTATGTTTCCTTATTGTTTTATCTGCTTGCAGTCACACTGGAATGGTCAAAGAAGGGTTCATACTTTTTGATTATATGGTTACACAATTCCGGGTCCAACCTAAACTAGAGCACTATGTCACTATGGTCGATCTTATGGGACGAGCAGGATTAGTCAGTGAAGCATTCGAATTTATTTCTTCGATGCCATTAAAACCGGATATAAGCATCTGGGGAGCATTCTTGGGTGCTTGTAGGATTCATGATGATTTCAACATGGCAAAATTGTCTATGGATCAAGTGCTAAGGGCAGACACGAGAACTCCAGGTTATTACAATCTCATAATGAGTATTTACGCAAGCAGGGGAGCCTGGGAAGAAGTTTTTAAGATCAGAAGTTTGATGGAACAGAGTGGGGTGCACAAGGTTTCAGGACACAGTAGGTGCTTGTAGGTTTCGTGGTCATTTCGAGATGGTGATATCATCTGCAGATTGACTGCTAGAAAATCCAACTAGTGCAGGTCACCACAATCTTCTGTCTAGTATTTACTAAAGCACAAAGGCTCGGAGAAAGGGCATAAAATGTAAAAGATTGATAGAATTACAGAATGGAGTACTACAAAAGTTTTGCGGGAAATGAAGTTTAAATCAATGGCTGAAAGCTCTGACACAACTTATTTTTCATGTAAGCAATGGATAGTTTTACAATAAAAAACCCAACCCTGGTCCCTGTAGACTACAGCTTTGAAGAAATGTTATTCTCAGCTGAATATGGACATTTTTTCATCTCTCTATTAAACAGTATAGGCAAGATTCTATTCTGTTAAAATTTTGACTGAAAGACTGGTACAAAGAATTGAATAGTTCCCACACTCCCAGAGGATGGATCTCAACTCCTCCATGGGAGTGATACTCCTCCAACGGCAGGAACTGGCACTTTATGTTACCAGGAGATGGTGAATGTGCAACTTTTTCTGGTGATCCTGGCAATGATCAACTTTCTCTTGATAATCATGGCACCAACGCGACTTGGTACAGAATGCCGTACTTGAACATGATCGCACACATCAGTGACATGCCATACTCAAATGTGACAGGACACATGGGTGGCTCCTCTATGGCACTGTCTGTGCAACATGGGCAGCGAATCCCACATTCTTAACTGGAGCTGAGTTTCTCCAGCAAACTCTGGCCAACACCAAGCAATTCAGTTTAAATCTACACTCGTGAAATTGGAGAAAAGGGTGGGTTGACCACAAAAGATGGTGGGATTTCTTCCACTCTCTTTGCTGTTTTCCTTTTCTCTTCCTCTGCAACTGCTTCAATCAAGAATCTCACTTCCTCCTCCAGCAGCAACTTCAATGAATTGCATTGCAACCTCTGTTTGGTCCTCTCTTGCCCAGCTCCAGTACAGTCTGCAGCACTATGCAAAATAGCAACACAAATTGAGAAAGCCTGTAACGTGGATAACTGAGCATGAAAATCAACCAAATACTGCCCCTCATCAATAAGATTCATGGTCAATGCTGGCATCTTCTCTTTTGCTCCCTATATACAGAAAAGAGATAAATATCAATTTATGAAAGATGCCATGGGAATAACAGACTCTAATCAGTTAAATGGCATTGAATTATTTTTCCGTCCTATAAAGGGAAAATAAAAATATGATAATTTTCCTTGAGGGGTTAATTTCAAGTTTGATTTGTAATTCTCTGTTGACTAAATTAAGGGAGCAGGGCCTTGCTGTACCCCGACCAGATAACAGATCACCATGGCCTTCTACAATTGCCATGTGCCAGTTCCAGATCGGGGCAAAGGTCGACCTCAAGCTCCCTCCCTCATGTATCAAATTTCAGATTGATCCAACCTAAGAAATTGCAAAAATATGGAACTACCAAGAGGGTGCACAGGACTACAGTTGGGGTGCATGGCCATACATTGGAGGTTATGCCTCTAAATGAGACTATGAGACAGATGTTAAATTTCAGGCTGAAATTTGACCAAAGGAAATCCACATCATGACCTAGACATCTACTGGTCAGAATTGCCACATCCCTTTAATGTGGCAAAAACACAGGACGTGCTGATATTTTTATTGGGTTCGGGAACACAAAAATTGTTTCCCTCAAAACTGAGACTGCATATTTACACTTATCCAAAACCAGTCTACAGCTATTCCACCATCAGCATCGAATAAAAAGCATACCTGAACAAAGAGCTCCAAAGGCATTCGATTTCCAAAATGATGATCTCCTACATTTGGGCTACTGGCATTTCCAAAGACAACAATGGGGCAGGCCATGTCCCAGCCACCACAATCGCAGCCTCCACCTGACCTCCATCGATCCAATAATGGTGAAGGGCCTCCACCGTCTCTGGTACAAGGCAAACCATGGGTTCCAGTTGAAGTCACAGCCTTCACCTTTGCTGGACTTAAGTAGTGGGGAGCATCATCACTTCTCTGCTCAACCACAGATAAATCAAATGAGTTTGAAGATGCCTTTCCACAAACCCCTTCCTTGTCTTTAAGGCTTTCCCTCTTTTGAAATGGGACTTGGATGGAAATTGCTGCAATTTCAAGGTATGGATGCAAATCTGCAGGAGCCCAAGGGTATGCTGTTGAAGCATCTGAATCATCAGAAGCATGTCTTACTTGATGTTTGAGCTTTGCAGGACTAAAGACACCATTCAAATCCATAGAAGAGCTCTTATCCAAGTCCCCAATGGAAGGAGCCTTGGGATGTTTAGTGGGGTCTGTTTGACAGTCGGGGCTGTCTTGTGTACCGAAGCTCTTCCTTGTATGCGCAATATCATACAAGACAAACTCTGTCACCATAGAGTTATCAAAGCCTCCAGAATTTCGCATTTCAGAACATAAGTAACACGAAACTTGCATCTGACCAATCATCGAGGCCTCTTTGTGTTTCTCTTTCGAATTCCATCCACTGCCACTCTTCCTTCTATTGTTCAAAGAGTGGAAGGTATAGACCCAATTGAAAGCATTATGGCCTTTCCAAGTTTTGGCCACGAGGGTATCTTCTAGGTTATTCAGTGAGAACTCCAGAAATGGAACTCCATGTTTGTACTCCAATTTAAGAAGGCCCTGCAAGTGCGCAGGTGATAAGGCCACATCCAGACTGTGCTGATCTTTCTTGACAAAATGAGCACTGGACTCTTCCTTCTGTACACTGATTGCATAATCATTCAACAAAGATTTGCAGGCTGTCTTGTTCCTCCTAATACTTGGTAACCCTACCGTTGTAACATCACCAAATTCTGCCACTGAAACTGGTTGACTCCGTTGAGATCTAGACTTCATGATTGGATCCAAAATCCTTCTAATGGGGTTGAACCGGACCTTTGCACCGGCTTTGGAGCGATCACTCTTAGACCAAATGCGAGAATGGGGCATTCCCGCCTTTGCTGAAGAGGTCTTCTGCAGAGCAAGGACTGTATCTCTTCCCAAGAGACAATGACCACTGTTCAAAGGAGCAACACTCTGATCACATCTCAAATTCAGTTTTTCCGCTGTATCTCTGGCTATTGTCTCAGCAGAATCATGTTTTCTGTCCTCTGCATCTAGACAGATCTCAAAGAAATTATCTGATGGTGTATCCTTACATTTAACATTACCTGGGGAGGAGAAAAGACGGAAGGACAGATCCAGGGAATCCTTAGAATTCAGTTCCATGTGGGTCCTGTTATCCAATGTTGTGCTCAGGTCTGTTGTTGAAGACGTCAGTGATAATCTCTTCTGCTGTGCATAAGAGCTTGAATCATTTGACTGAGACAGGGAGTCAACAATCTGGAAGGGCAGAGATGAGTCACTACTGTGCAACAATTCAATCTTTCTTCTGCCCTCAAACTCTCCCATTTTCTTCATTGTTCTCACTTCTTTTGAGCTCTGATATATGGAACCCCTCTTCAGCTCTTCATTACCTGCTATCCCAGCTGGTCCATATTGCACGCTTCTATAGAAGGAATTCTGGGAGTCATCAAAGCTAATTTCTGTGTATTCCTGACCTATGCTCTTCAAATCGTAGCCTCTCCTTGTGGGGTTTCTTTTCACATATCTGCCTTCAGCTTTTGAACTATAACAAAGAGGAACGTCTCTAGGACTCCGACCTACTCTGCAATACTTTTGAAATTGCAACTCTGTATGCACCCCCATAAGCAGATAGAAGGTGCTGCAACAAATGAAAAGATAAATTATGCTTCATTTAAGTAATGGGTCATTTGATGCATCATATTAGACAACAAACCCCATAACAACTACCTCACAATTAACAAAATTCCAGTCCTCAAAAAAGTTGGAGACCTTGGCAATGGCTAATGGTTCCCCACATCAAAGAGCATAATCAAATGGCACAGAAAATTCTAGTTATAATATATCCAAGCTACATAACAAGTATGCAAGCGTAATACCAGGTGCTAATAATCTCTTGCTCAGAAACCCTTTTTTTTTTTTTAACAATAACTATCAAACCTTTAGAAATTCAAGAAGATCCATCAGCAAAGTTTGAGAGGAGCCAAGAAATAACAAAAAAATGAGGAATTGCATCCTTAGATACAAATTTCACTAAGAAACATACATATATGAACTACTAATACACTACACATTTGCAAATGTAGAAAACTCCAGCCCATTTACTCTCATAATAGATCAACCAGTTCCATTTTAGACAATAGAAAGAAGAGTGTGCGGTGGGTGGAGAAACCTTTACTAAAACGTTCAGTTAGCTTATTTTACAAGGCCAAACTCAAAGCAAAAAGCATATAATAATCCACTTAAGAACCCCAAAGAAAACAAAATTGTGACATCAGAACAACCTTGAAAAATAGATCTTTAGCTCATTTAAGCTGAAACCCAAAACCACAGCAAATCTCCAAAAGAAAATAGTAGCAAAATGCAGAACCAGAGAAAATGCGAAATGAAAGATCATAGTTAGCATTTGCATGCTGAATTGCCGACCCAATTAAGCAAAAAAGCTAATTAAGAAGAGAACAAAAAAGCTCATACCTGCATCAGATCTAATAAAAGTGAATTCAAAGAAGAGCCCAACAATACTATCAAGAACGGAAACAAGTATTAATTAAACCAATCATTTCTACCGTTCTTTCCGAACTTAATCATCAGTCTTTAGAAACCCTAGCTTTTGTTCTTGTAGAGCAATAAACAGAACCCAAAACCCACATGAAAACACTCCTCTGCAACCCAAAAAGCTCCTTGGAATAATAAAAAAGTGAGACCAAACAGGAACAGCAAGGCATGAAACAGAAGATCAGAGAGAGAGGGAGACTGAGAGAGCATGCCTGAGAGTGTCTGAATGAGTGAGTCCTTCGTCCGGTGAGTGGTCATTCGCAGATAAAGGAAGGAGAAACAGAAACTGAGAGAGAGACAAGCAGCTGAGATTCTACTGCTCATGTTCGCTAAAGAAAGCCATTCTAAGAGTCATCATAGCCCTTTTCTTTTCTATATTCACATTTTTTTTTCGCGGTTTCGGGAATCGTTCCCTCTTTTTTTTCTTTTTCTTTTTTTGATAACTCCTTTATTAATTAACTCTTTCAATTATTTGTCATTAACTATGATTTATTTGTTGTAATAATTTTTAGGTATCGGGTATCGGCTGATTTAGTATCAGTAGCAGTATCAATCACATTGAATGATTTTGCCCTCAAAGATACCGATATCTAACTAAATTTAAACACTTATACCCCTTGATCCATGCCATGTCCATATTGTATTGATGAATGGTAGCGATCAAATAGTTAGGGCGATAGGATGTCAAACTATTGATTCGATTGATTGTTTTGGTTTCTAAGTCAAACCAAATGCAAACTGATAAAGTGTTCAATCTACAAAGAGCGAAACTGAAATTGATAGCTATTGATTTGCTGACTTTAGTCTATTATTAGTGGTCATGATTTTTCATATGTATAGAGAAATTTGAAATCAAAGAGTAAGAGATATTCAACATGGCTAATGGTGATGAAGTGTGTCGATATCTCCTTCCTAGCTACGTATTTATGAAATGTCTTAGGTTGCGTTTGATAACGTTCTAGAAAAACGTTTTCAAAGTTTAAAACGAAATAAAGTGTTTGGTGCATTTATGGTGTGTTCTGGTTTTTTTTTAACAAAAAGTCAAAAAAAAAAAATGCTAGAAATGAGAATTGACTGAATGACAAGAGGTAGTTCGGTCATTCCAGTTTCGTTAAAAAAAAAAAGGTATTTTGACATAGAAACTGAAATTTTCATCTTTTACACGAAACGTTATTTCTATAACAGAAACGTTACCAAACGCAGTCTTAGTCTCTCATATTAAGTGTACGCGACCCAATAGGGCCGGATTCTGACTAATTGTATAGATTGAAGATTATATAACATAATTAAGCTACTATTTATAGTGTATTTCTTTTTTTTTCTATTAAAAGAAATGGACCACAATAAAGCCTGGAGATAGAGGAGCCCGGAAGAAAAGCAAGGCCGGGGAACCATTTAAAAGGTAACAGTATTTAGTAATCAATTTGCCCCTAATGACTTTTATTTACTCTATTTGTACAAAGTTGTTTTCTGTATTGATCAGTCATTAAATGTTCACTTTATGATCTATCTTTTAACTTAAGTTTTACAATGAAAGAGAGTAAATTTATTATCAAGTTTTTTTGGTAAAAAAATTTACTATCCATTTAATGGTGGTGGAAGGATTGGTTGGAGTGAGGAAATATAAAGATATATAAATGTGTATAAGTAAAGAGACGTTGGAGAACTAATTTTCTACTCAAAAGGTCATAGAGTTAGGGGAGATAATAAATGTGAATTTTACTTTTAATGAAAAAGGATAAATGTGAATGATTCACTATCATATAAAAACAATTATTTTTAAAAATATTTTTCTAAATTACATAAAGGGTACCATTATTTTTTATGGAATGAGAGGGTACCTCTTAAGTATGAAGAGATAAGGCCCGTAAATGGGTATTAGAACCAAAGGCCTTGATTTTTTGTGTGAGAGAAAGTTATCCAACTTCAATTTTTCCATAAATATGACAATATATGTCTGGGGTAAAAAATACACCAAACAAACCTACTCCAAATCTTCCTCTAAACTTTCTCATTCATTTTTTTTTTTTTTTGCTAACGACGGGTATCCAGGCTTTCGTCCTGACTAGTCTTGTGGGCCCATACTGACCCCACAACCGCATAGACCAGGTCATACTGGAGTTGAAAGAGAACCATTCAACTTTTACTGAAAGTAGTGAAGAGCACTAAACACCCCGTGTGAGTGGCCCAAAGTATGCCTAGTGAGAGTCGAACTTAGGACGTCCGAGTTTACAGTTCGATTTACATGCAAAAGAAAGAGTCTTAAGTCTCAAATGGAAACCTCTACGTAAGATACATAAGTCCGATTTAGAACACCTAAATATGCTAGCCTAACATGTTGAAAGGAATACTAACTCACTCAATAGTGAGACCCCACAATAAAGCTTTATGTATATTGAAAAATAAGCATGAAGTGATTTTTAATTACCATTTGATCTTAATTTCTTAGTGCTATTCTTAAGATTTTTTCATTGAATATCAGTTGACAATCAATTCAAATGTTTAAAGAGCACAAACATTGCAAAAAGTCCATTATTTATGCTGAAATTAATTCAATTCAATTCAATTTCTTAGATGGACCCACCTTATAATGGTGATCTTAGTGGCGATCCCTAATTCCTTGACAATTAAAGACATGGAAGTTTATGAAGCCCCAAATCAAGTGGAATGGTTTTCACCTCAGACCTGAGATTTTGCCGTATATGGAGCCATTGGGATTTGGGGCCCGTGTTTTCATTAAAATAAAAAAATGAAAAGAAAGGGGGGCTAGTGCTTTATCTTGTGGGGTGTAATAAAAAGGATTAAATATACTTTATGAAAAAGAGGACAATGGAAGGTGTCTTCATCCACAAGTCCCTTCAAATTCCAATTTATTTACCAAAAATATATATATATATATATATAGTGGGAGAGGGATAGGTATGTCGCCGATATCAAGTATGCTAACGGATAGAACCAATAGGAACACATGATGGAGTATCATTCAGGAAGGATATGGAGGTCATTTCAAAAAAAAGGAAGAGAGAGAGACGCAATGGATGCTAGCATACTTGATATCGGTTGCATACCCAACCTTTTATATATATATATATATATATATATTCAAACTTCCAAGTAGTGTGATGTTATTGGAGGTTTTGGATCCTACTCTGCGGGCCCGCCAACATTTTCATAAAAAAATGAAAGAAAGAAAAAAATTGAATAAAAATGACACCCAAGACATACTTGTGAAATGGAATGCACTTTGCAAGCCTTGTATGATTCCCCGCTTTCACAGTTTGTTGGCATCCTACATAATTATAATTCAAACAAGCAAATAAAACTTGGATTGGGCATTCCCAAAGCCATGGTGAAGTCCATTGACATCGAACGATAGGAGGAGGTATATGGAGATGGGGGGTGTTCGCATCAGGTCCTTCTCTTCCTTCACAAAGCAATGAAGGAAAACTTTATCCATTAAATTTTAGGGAGAGGGATAGGTATGCTAGCACAGTACCTAGGAATTAGGTATGCTAGCGAATAGTGGCCGTCAGATGAAAGATAAAAGATCTCATCCGTTTGTAATTTTTGTCGTATAAAATATACTCAATACTGTCGCTCCACGGTCTTCCTTCCCCTTTTCCTCACCAGCTCCGACTCCGGCAACACGTGGTGAGGTCTTACAGAACTTGCCCAATACCGCCGCTCCATGGTATCCTTTGCCATCAAATTAGTTCGAGAGAGTTCCGTCGGTGAAGTGAACCCAAAATGTTAAAAAAGAGGAGGAGAAGGATGCGGAGAAGGAGGAGTGAGTAGAAAGCTTGGGGCTGGGAGTTTATTGGCAGTGGGGATTCAGTCGGTGGTCGGATTCTTCAACGCCGGCAAGTTGAGCAGTTGAACAAGCCTTTGTAGATCAACGAAGGGCAAAAAAAAAAAAAATTTTGATTTGATCCCCCTCCGCTTGTCTTCAAGTCTCAGGGAGTAGCGCTCTGGTGAAACCCAGATATTCATCAGATCTGATCGAGTTGCAGGTTCCTCTTAAAAGTCACTGGTTATGCTCGAATCTTATGTTGCTAAAGAGAATGATAACTGAGCTCAACCTGGTCGGGAGAGAGAGGGAGTAACAAAAAAAACCAAAAAAACCAAAAAAAAAGAGTGCAACACTACCGGAGTCGGAGCTGGTGAGGAAAAGGGGAAGGAAGACCGTGGAGCGGCATTTCTTCAACCTCGGTAGTGGCAGCGACTGCGGTCCATCAACAACAGCAGTGCCAACTATTTTGCTTTCTCCGGCTGGATCCGGTGAATGAATGATTTTTTTCGGCGAGAAGAGAAAAAGAGAGAGAGAGAGAGAGAGAGAGAGAGAGTAAAGATGTTGCAATCGTGTATTAAAAATTTGTTTATCTTCTTTCCATCTAACGGTTCAATTCATGTTGATCAAATCTTACGGTCAAAATGCCGTTAGCATTCCTAATTCCTAGGTACTACGCTAGCATACCTGTCATTTTCCCTAAAATTTAATTAAAAATAAATAAATAAAACTTCAGAATTAATGAATGAAGTAGGTACAAAAGTTGAAACATGAAAAAAAAAAAAAAAAAAAAAAAAAGCAATCCCTTTTGGTTTGCATTTAAAGAAGATCCAAGGAATCATGGTTGTAGTCATTACTGACAACAACCACAGTACCACGCATTGACATAAGAAGAAGATGACCATCCATGCATCCCTGCTTCGTTCATCTTGTGTTGTCCAATATTGGAACAAGAAAAGGCATTTAAGAGGTGCTATGAAACACAAACCACTTGAAGAAATAGTTAGGTGTTCACAAGCCAGAAAACCTTTAGTGGCCTCTTCAACTCTGTAAGTGCAATATTTATGGAGTATCAAGTGTTAGCTCCCCTTATCAAAAAAAAAAAAACAAATGTTAGCTACCACCCTATCATCCCCTATAGACTCCATAGAACTAGACCCATATAGGAAGGGAATTATGATGACAACAACTTTGCCTTTTTCCAATTAAATAGGACTAGTTACATGGATCTGTCCAAGAATAAGATAAAAAGAAGAAGAGAGAAAAAGAGAAAAGATAAATAAAAGAAACAAGATAATGCAACACCTCCAAACCATCTCACCTAAACACAATTGGTAATAGGGATCCCTGTATTCTAAATAGTTCTGTTTGATGTCATAAGAGAGTTAAGACCTATCTTCTGCATATTTTTCTTTACTAACTTATCAATGGTCATTTTAGACCTGCACTTGCCTCTTATAGCTCATTTAAACTGGATCTGATCACTCCTCCTTACTGGAGCATCCGCTAAACATGGCCATATGACTTGTACCACCTTAAGTGGTATTCTTGAAGCTTTGTCTAAAATCGGGGCCACTCCCAACTCAACTATTGCCCTGTCATTCCTTATTATACTTCTCTTAATTTTTCCGCACATTTATCACAACATCCGCATCTTTACTACATTTAATTTATCTATATGGAGTTATGTTTATCATATATAATTAATTTTTTCCTTAGACCATAGGGAAGTCCATAGATTTTTTTTTTCCTATAGTGACTTGGTCGTTAAACCATAATTGAAAATTCAGGTTTTTTTTTATTTGATTTGCCCTTTTTGAAAACTAGGTGAATCACACGAGTCAAACCTAGTCAAGGCAAATCATTTTTTCTTACTAATGATGGGTTGTGCACACCACATCTGCACCAATTGCATTATACATAGAGTTTTATTTAGTTGTAGTCTAAACTTATGATCTATAAATAATATATAACCTAATTAAAAAAAAAATCAAATTTAGTGAGTTTCACATGACTCAGACAAAAATACTTAATACAAATACAGACTGACTTTGACAGTCTGACCTAATCTAGTCATTTCTTAAACGTATACTAGTCTTCATGACTCCTGTTTGGGATTCATGTTTTTTTTTTTCCACTTGCATTTGCAAGTACGAAACCTGATTTTTCAACTGTGATTATAAATTAAAAAAAATCACTCACCAACCTTACATAAATAATAGCCCTCCCTTTCTTGTCATTAATGCCACTAGGATTTATCAGCCTACAGTGACTCCATCATGCATTTCTTCACCGAACTCTCTTCCTCTTCATACATCAACATGCGAAATACGTTGTCTAACCTCTCTATTTCATATCGTTTGAATCTCTCTATTTCATGCTGAAAATAATAACCTGCCTCTACCAACAAGATGACCGTTAATTCGGCTCTTATATTCAAGTTTTATTCATCAATGACAAGTAGGATTTAGAATTGGGAAGCTACCATATCCTGACATTATAATATTAGCTGATCTGTTGATCCAATAAAAGCATCTTAAATGTCTTCTAGTTGTTATTGCCTATTGGGATTATATCTTGTATCATATTGGGTTTACGCAGTTATTATTGGGTAACATATGTTTTCCTTGGATCAGTCTCAAGTCTATTATATGTATATGGGTGAAATTATAATAATCTTGGAAATTAGGGTTTCTAAGATGCTTATTTTTTTGTTATTTTCGTGAAAAAAATATTCAGACAATGGGATGGAAAGAGATGTGTTTTTTTTTTTTTTTAATTAAAAAGAAGAGCAGATGAAGTCCTCGTACAAGAACCATTCTTGTACAGGATTGATCCACACAGATGAGATCCACGCAAGAGTTTTTCCTGTGGTGGATTCCATTTGGGTGGATCAGACGTACGAGACTGGTTCTCGTATGAGAACTTGATCAACAGAGCAAGAAATTGCTACCTGGTAGCATGACCCTTACCCCAATATGGGATCCAATGAGAACACACAAGGGAATCAACATGCTTGGAATTTTTTATTTTAAAAGGGATGAAATGGTAATTTCATGCCTTTGTATCTAGTTCCAAGGGCCACACCGCCACGAGACCAAGGCTGCGTTTGGTAACGTTTATGTGGAACAGAAACGACGTTTCGTGTTAAAAACAAAAAATTTCAGTTTCTGTCTTTTTTTTTTTTTTTTTGTGTGAATGGAAACTAGAACAACGGAAATACCTTTCGTCATTCCGTAAATTCTCATTTTTTTTTTTCACTTTTTGTTCCAAGAAAAACGAAACACACCATAATGCACCAAACACTTTGTTCCGTTTTTTCGTTCCCATAAAACGAAAAAACTTCAGAAACGTTTTCTTAGAATGTTACCAAACACAGCCCAAATAACTTTTCTTTTTCCAAAAAAAATTGGATCCAAGATCACTGTCTGATTGCATGGTCTATTAAATTAATTTATTGTTTATTTAATTTGTTGTACACCACTTTTTTCCACCCGTTGTTTCAAAGTTGGCACTACTCATTGGAATAATTTGAGCTTAATAACACAATGGCATTTGTATAACTCACACAATGATTTCCGATGTCTACTGTCCAACCATATTCCTTTGTGAATTAAACTATTTAGAACTCGAGCTCCCACGGAAGCATTCCAACAATGGATGTTTTGGAAAATAGATTCATGTTGATCCCACTTGCTGAACTAACACGAGACCTTTTTGTTTCTCTCTTGCAAATTCACCAAGCTAATCTGGGCAGCCACCCCTTTGGGTTTATATATGCGTTCTCTCTCAGCACCTTCTTTTCTTCTCTAGTTTCATTTCTTGTTACTTTATATGTTTTCATAGAAATAAACATAATTTTCAAAAAAATAAAAACCAAATCGCTTTAAAATTGTCTTCCCAGCGTTATAGTGGATTAATACTATCCAGTTAAGTTTATCTCGAATTCTTTACCCGTTTTGAAGATTAACCTACTCCGATATATTTTTGGTGGTGACTCGAATGGAATTTTTTTTGAAATCTATGATGGAAGTAGAGGGGTTGGGCCGATAGGCCCAAGCCCAGAGCCTAGCATTGATCTCGTATGGCGATGGGTTCGACCGCGACCCGATGGGTCGACCCAAGACTTGAAGTATATAATGTATTGTTGTCTTGTTGAGAAAATCATTGTAATTTGGAGAGTTTTTGAGCTAGGTTTTAGGGCGAGTTTTCTCACCGCTCTTTGTGTGTAATCTTTCTTCTGCATAGTAAAACATTTTCTTCTTCGCCCTAAGACATAGCATACCACACCTGTGTATGAACCTCGTTAAATCTCTGTGTTGTGCGAATCTATTGTCTGTTTATTTTCGTATTTCTTGGTGTTTGCTCTAACTTATCCAACCTACAAAACAGGAACAGGAGTAGCCCACACAACAGGTAACCTCTCCCGCAACTAATTCCCTAACAGCTAACGTCCCAAGATTCAACTACATTATTATGATATGTGCAGTTCTATCAAAAGAAAAAAAAATTTATGATATGTGCAGCTGTTTCTAAACCTACCCTCCATACGACTAGTTGGGCAGTATGCTTTCTTCTTAGGGAAAGTGTCTATTACTGATGCTCTATTCTTGGGGCACATCAGGCATAACTGAAAGAATGGGATGTGAAGGAAGTGTGGAGCACTTCAGAAGACCTACAACATTTAACTTTTGACCTAACAACTACCTTATGGCTTTTGAGCATAATACCTCTATTTTTGGATGTGTATAACTCTTTGCAAACCTTAGTTTTTTATTGTCACACCTAATGAGGTAGTTGTTCTTCTGGCCAAATTAGCACACAAAACCCTTATAAACAGAACCACTATGCATGTAGGTAACACAAAACCCTTGTAAACAGAGATACTATGTATGTATATAATCCTGAACAATGTGTTCTTTCTTTTACTTTAATTGCATTTTTATTTTAAACCCAGCTTGACTTGCTTTTGGTAGAAAGAGTAAAGCTTCATCTACTCTCCAGGAGAAGCCCAGGAAATAGTGTAATTCAATGCACAATGACTGAATTTTAATACCATATTCGAAGTATGAACCGCCTAGGAGGGTAACTTGGGAGTTTTACTGGAAAAAATCTTGTGAACAAACCAAGTTCATGTAGAAACGCAACCCTAAAACAATGCAGAAGATAATGAAAAAACAAGAACAAGCAATACACACAGATTTACGAGGTTTGACAAGATTGCCTACGTCCTCGGTGAGATGAGATCCCACTTCACTATTAATGGAGAATAAGGTTACAACGCTCATCCCTCACACCTCTCAATATTGCTTGCATTACAGAGAAATAAACCCTCGCTACAAATATATAGCGGAACCGCCGTCCTGCCTGTCGAGGCACTGCACCAGTACTTCCTGGATTAAACTGTGACGGAATACAAGACACCGTACACTATCAGTTCATTGCATAACAACTGAACTTAGACATTATTTTCAATGGATGAAATCAAACTTTTCAAAAACTTATCCACTACAAGGCATCCAAACATGATAACAAATACAACTCAATAAGGCAGCACAGAAATGCTCGTACTTTGAAAACCTCCTAGACTTCAACCAGAAAAAAAAAAAAAAAAAAACCCTCCTAGACTGTTGATAGAGAGATATTGGGGAGAGAGGGGGATAGGTGAAGGGAAGAAGGGAGAGAGAGTACAAAGAAAGAAGAATTAGGTAACAAAACTACAGAGCAGCAGCTTCTTGCATGATAATTGTGATGTCTGATCCGGAGTGAGAAAGAAAGGGAGACGGGAGAAGAAAGAAGAAAATGAAAATAAGAAATATGGAAAACTATGATGTAAAAGAAGGAGAAGAAGAGGAAGAGACAAGCCTCTAAGCATAGGGACACCTTTGTTTAAGTTGGCCTTTTCCATTGAAATCATAGCAGAGAAAAAGAAGCAATAGAAATGAAGGTCAATGAAAGGTTTCACCCAGTTTTCTTTGTCACATGTGAGTGGTTTATAGCATGTTCACACTTCACAGATTTCTCTGTAGATTCAAAACTCCTTACAAAGCTTTAACCACATACGTAATCTTTATCACACTTAATAATGGAGGCCAATGAAATGTAAGAAGCAAAACATGATAAAAGCTCACCCAATTCGTTACATCAGACTACACCGCTACCGCCTTCACCATAGTTTCTGCAGAAGAAGCATCTATACTTGAGTTTCATTTTTATTAGAAGAAGGTTTTTTTTCCATTCAAATAACTGAGTATTTTGGAAGGAGTAGCTAGGTCAGAGAAGCCTAGACAATTAAATATGTATTTTCTCTGAAACTAAGCAAGAAATCTTGGCCAGAATCATACTACCAAAACATTCAACTAATGGTTGGTTTAATACCTTCGCTGAAAGGTAAAGGTCCTCCAGGGTTGATGCGCAAAATTGAAAGCTGGTTGGAGATGTTGGAACTAAACTAAGACACCAATGGAGCATCATAAAAAATGTAGTTTTGGGTGGTCCAATCCCTCTAGTCCTTGTTTTGAGTAACATCTCTCAAGGCTATGTTGGAAACATGAGAAACGGTAATGATAGAAACTTGAAAGTTTTGGAGGTGTATGTAAGTGACATAAACTAGTTTAGAATTTGGTTTCCGTTCCCAAATGACATCCCTAGCGAAGTATAGAGCAATTTGACTCACAAGATTTGATCAACTCACACATGCAAGATTATGGTTCAAAAATGGGATCCAGAAGTCAAGTATCATCTTGAAGTAGAGCTTCAAACCCTAGAACTGGGCTCAAGTCCTGTCTTTAACTGCTAACCACCAATATGTTGCCTGCTCGCTAATGCCTTCCCATTCATTCAGATAAAGAAAGGTATATGAAAAGATGTGATTTAGAACTTTTTTCAGGTTTAGATCATAAGGTCCTGAATAAAAAAGAAACCATAGATATTAAGCAAAATGTAAGGGATTGTTTCCTGACAGAGTTAGAGGTCCTTGGCAAACTAAGAAGTCACCTACCAGTTCTTCAAAATTTTGGCAAACTAAGAAGTCTCCTACAAGTTTTTCAAATTTCAAATCAGTTAACCAACATGTAAGTGCTAAGAGGGATTAGCAAAAGCAGGAGCATCTAGAGTAGCACACTGAGGCAGATAACCATGACAAGGCAAGCAGACATCTTCTATCATTATCTACCAATTAAGGAGAGCTTAAAACAATAATAACCTTTGCTTGAGAAGGATGTGAATTTATACGTATATAACTAAAATGTTTACATGAGCATCATCAATCAGACAGGAAAATGTAGATACTTTCTCAAAATTGTGAAGTGACATTCTACAAGTTATCATCCCTGCTGCCTTCCTCAGACCCAGCTTCTGGTCTGGGAGATTCCGCCATACTTTTGTACAAATTCAACAGCTCAGGTAGTTCCTTCTCATACTTCATCACAAACTTCTTCAAGAACTTAACTTCATTCATCTTCAGTGCCTTGCCCAATTTTTCTTTCCCAAACAGAGCCTTGGAGGAAAGAACTCCAAGAACAAGACACTTTGGAATAATTTTCTTCTCCAAGCTTTGGTATAAAAGTTCTGAATTCTCGATCATTTCTACAGCTGTCCAATCCAGTTTGTACATAAAGAAATTCAAATGGGTCCTGATAATATTCTCAGAGCGAGTCAAATAACCAGGTTGCTTTCTGAACAGAGAGAGAATCTCATTCTCCCTCCATCCAAAACTGCTGAAAACCTCCAATTTTGCTTCCCACGTAGGCTTATTCATCTGTGAAACCGCATGAAAACCCAAAACAAACAGCGAACTTGAGGTGTCAAACCCCATTTGCTTGGTTTGCAGTAACTTCTCCTTAAACCGGCTTGCTTTCCAAGTTAACAACTGAGGTCGGCGTAATATTAGCTCTGAAATGATGGAATCGGGAAAGCCCTGATCGCGCAAGATCTCAATGTTTGGACCCATTAACTCAGGGACTCCCTTCAGCAATCTCAAGCGACCCAGAACAAGAGCCATATCTTCATATCTGTGAATGAAACTCTTAAGGAAGTTGACCAAAGGGATGACATGGTCTTCCAAGCTGCAATCCAAAACGCTTGGGTCCCGGCAAAGGATATTTGCAAGATTGGGGCCTGAAATCCCCATGTTAGAGAAAAAATCTAATTTGGGTTTTAAGGTATTATCAGGATCGGCAAAGAGCAGTGATGGGTACTTAGTTATGAGCTTTGAGATTTGGGGTTTGGGGAATTCATAGGTGTCGAAAAGTGCAAGGACTGACTCGGATCTGCTGGTGCCATTGGTTCTGATAAAAATCTTTTGACAGGCTTTAAGAGAAAAATCTGAGGGAAATCCGAAAGCGTTTCTGAGGTAATCTAGGGTGAGGGAAGGTTGGATTTCGACATTTGAGATGGATCTAAGATATGGGTCTTGAAGAAATTGGAGATTGGTTGATGATTGCAGTAGTTTCTTGAATAATGAACGAAACATTTGAAGCTTCGAGGACATGGATGTGATCGACTCACAGGGGTTTCTGGAAGATTTTCAAATCTTGGTTTCCTGAATCACTTGGCCTCTTCAGGAATAAAAAATAAAGTCTCAACAACATCTTCAACCACCATTTTCGGCCATAGGCGATCCTTGTCCAATGCTGCATATCTGGAAAAAAATCGTCAACAATTTCGATCTCGGATAATTCTGTGCAATACCACTTTTAGGGTAACACATATATTGATATCAATGCAATAGTCCAGATCTGATTTAAATGTTTTTTCACTAATTTAATGTTTTATTAGTTGTACCAGATCTGAACCATTATATTGGTATCAATACACGTATCACCGCCTGAAGGTGATATTACACGAAATTATACGAGATCGAAATTACAGACGATTTCAACCCTGCATATCTTCGTCAGGGTATAACTATGGACCTGTGGTCACAGCCTCACAGGGTTCACAGATCGATTTACCAAGTAGCAGAACCAACTCAAAGTCATCTTTCAACTTTTGTAAAGCATTTGTCATGGTAAATTCCTGCTTTAAGAAATAAGAGAAAGAAATCCCAATGATGAACAACAAAAACCCAAAAAGATACAAATTAAGAAAAACAATGCATAATCATCAGAAAGCTTTATCAAAATAAAATCATCAGAAAGCAAAACCCTAAACCTTGATACAAATTAACGACGCTAAACTAATGAAACAAAACAAATGTCAGCAAAATAAACCAATAGGTGCGAAACAAACGAGTTGAAATCGAACTCGGTGTACGGTAGCATAAAGGTAATTAAAAAGAAAAAATGGGTAAAACAAAATCGACCGCAACTCACAATAACGAGAGAGAGAAAAAAAAAAAAAAAAAAAAGAGCCTAGACGAGAATTGGGATTAATGACAAATGGGACATGTTATCCGTACCCACAAACGCAATGGAGACGAACCTTTTATACGCTAGGTGGAGAAGGTTCGTTTTTCAATTAAAATAAAGAAAAATTTACATCCACCTCTCTTTCTCTTCTTGTTTGCTCTTATTATATATTCACTCTGTCGCATTTCATTTATTATATTTAAATTTATTCAAACTAACACCGTGAGAGATGTATTAATTTTTAAAATATAAAAAATGATTTTACCCTTCTTCTTTCTCTCCTCTATTTGTCCAAAACCCACCCCTTTCTCTCCTTTTCATTTGCCCAAACTCATCTCTCTCTCCTTGGTTGCATTGTGGGTTTTAATCTCCGTTTTATACCTCTTTTGGGTTTCCTGTCTTTCCCCATTGTTCAATCTCTTGTACAAAAGCCCAATGTTATTCTATGTCAGGCTAGAGCTAGACCAAGTCATGAATATGCCTATTTTCCCTTCCTAACAGATCAACCCCACAAATCATTAACTCAAAGGAGAAAATAAACATCTATTTTCACTCAATTCACTTGAAGGAAAGTTAAAACATTAAACATTAAAAAGGAAAATGGAAAGAACAACATTGGGTTTTTGTACCAAATATTGTACAATGGGGAAATACGGGAAACAATGGAGCCAAAATTATTATTGTATTGCATTTCCTAATTTTAATTGTGTATTGATCATTTGATCTATTGGTATTTTAAAAAAAAAATAAGAATTATTAATACTAAAACAGACAAAAATGGGGTTCACCTTAACTTGACAAAAATCATGACCAATTAGGGCCAACTTGGCTCAATCAAGATCAATTAGAGCCATATTGGGTTGGCATGGGCCTAGCCGGGTTAGGTTGGGCTAGGGTTGAGTTTTAGAGACCTAGGGTTGGGCTAGGGTTTTAAGAAACTCTACCCTATGTCACCCTTAATGGCAATCTTATGGTACTCCCGAGGTTTTTTTTTTTTTACATCATATCCCCAACTTTTTCTTTTAATAATTAATAAAATACCAGAGAATAAGAAATGAGAGAAAATTCGGAAATGTTTAAGGGAGATACAAAACAAGCAACAAAATCACAAAGCAATCAACCCCTATATAGAGAGGGGACAACAGATTGTAGAAGGAAGAAGGGCAAACCCCTATGACACAACAGTAAGTTTATTTCTTGATAAATTCTTTACAAGATGATAGGGAAGCATAGTTAGCATAGAATTTTGTTTTTTTTTTTTGCTAACCACGGTTATCCAGGCTTTCGGCCTGACTAGTCCCGCGAGCTAGCATAGAATTAATATAAAAATATATGACATTTTAAATCTTATCAAATGATCAGGAGTTGAAAGCCCATCTTCAAAAATTGTATTCCATCTAGATGTAGTTGATGGAAATGAAAAAAAAAAAAGAAGTTACTAGCAATGTCACAAATGGAGTTTCCAATAAAAGTTATATCCTCCTAGATCCACTCTCTTTAAGATGAATATTAACTAGAATCCTCCTAATTACACAACAAAATTGAATTGAGTCAATGGACAAAATTTTTTTCCTAGTTAATGAAGAATTTTGATTTTGCAAAACTCCATGGATGTTTGGTAGAGAAATAATGCTCATACTTGTTAAAACATGTTTTATTATTATTATTATTATTATTATTATTATTATTATTATTATTATTATTATTATTATTATTATTATTATTATTTGTACGAAGAACAAAAAACACATTATGTTTACTAGAAGGCTAGTGTTATTAGTTCAAAGAACATTCAAGTTACAAGATAAAGGATGATTAATGTTTTATGTTTGACATATCAAATTTAGGAAAATAACTATTATGGAAAGTTCTTATAAAGTATTAAACAAAGATCCTACAAAATAATAATAATAAAGAAAAAGATTCTGAGCCGCCTGATAGAGTAGGGTACACTAACATCGTGTATGTGTGTGTCTCTCTCTATTTTCTCACATGAAAAGACATCGTTGCTTTCTATTATATAATACTATTTTGTTGCACCTATTATTACGATCCTCTATGTTGCTTGCTTAGAAAAATTTATCTCTTAAACTTATCATATGCAAAAAAATTTCTCAATAAATATTATATGCAAAAAATTGAACTATAATTTTTCAATTTAACTGCCACATAATTATCCACGTCACAATCATTTCCAATTCGTAATTAATGAAATCAGATTGAGAATATTGAAAATAAAAAAGCATTTAAAAAACCAATACCGTTGTCCCAAGAGTTAAATCTATACCTAAAGATAAATCAATGGTATGTTCATTACTTGCCCTTGGCCCATAAGAGCGAGAATAAAGAAGGTGGAGCATTCTCTTTCTTTATTAGATAGTGAAAGAGAGCATCTCATAGAGATTTAAACGTGGAATCCTTGTACGGACCCTATAGCCTTTGCTTTCATGGAATCAAGATTAAGAATATTGAGCATATTCCAAATCACTAATTCCTTGAAAGATAAGTTTAAATCAATGGACAAGTTCTTTACATATGCTAAGCATATAATACAAAGAATAAATAAAGTGGGAATCCTCACTAATGAGTTACAAGTATATATTTTTTTTTCCACATCTATAATCCTTATTAATTTTTCCTTGTGTCATAAGCAAAGTTATTGCCACATTTTCTGTGAAATAAAAAATTTCATGCATGTTAATGCAATTATGTACATTAACATTGGTCTTTGCACTGATGCGGGGTCACATGACCATGCAACGATATGTTACCCTTTTCGAAATTACAAAGCAAATTAAACTCAAATTATTCACTAAATTGACTTTGTTAACTATGGGTGTGAATTAGAGTGATTAAAAGTACTAAACAAAATGAAAACAGAACCTTGCTGATCTAACAGGAGAAATGCCTAGAATGGTAAGAGCATAAAAGACCGAATTGCCCCACCCACTATGCGTTGAAGATGCTCTTGATGCTCTTCCCATTGGTTTGTGGGTGTAATGTTTCTTACACTAGACCAATTAGGATTTATTCCGCAAGTAAAAATTAGGAGAGAATGTTATATGGTGGAAGATTGTCTCTATGTCTCTATAATGGAAACTTGACAACCCAAATAAATATTAAAAGAAGGGAGAAGCTTATTTATCTTGGATTTCAGTGTACACAAGGTATCGATATTGGTTGATTCAGATTTTTGACTATCTGTTTGCATCTCTGACTTGTGTAATTTAGACTTTCTTCCCCCCAGTGAATACAATTTGCTTTCAATCCATCTTTATAAGTTATTTTAGTCATTTTCCTCATCATTTAGAACTTGTCTAAGTTTCAAGAACCCTCAAAATCATTAATTAATAAATATAATCTGACCGAATAATTATTTTTTGAATGATTTGAATTTGAATCCAAATACCTTTGACTCGATACGAAAACCCCTAAGTAGATACGGATGCGAGTCAATATCTGATTCTACTATCCTTTTACATCCCTAGATTATCAATATGACAACGATTCATATCAAGTTATTCGATCTGTATTAATTCAAATTTGAAAAACGAATAGGAGTTGATCTTTCTATAGGCAATTGCTTCACCTTGAAATCGAAACATCTTCAAGATATCGATACCGATTGGCCTATAATCTGGCACCAATACTAATACCTAAAACCTTGGTTGCACATGCATGGCTACGAACTGCAACCCAATGGAGGAGTCACCATTTTTTATTTTTTTTTGATGAGATGAAACAAAAGCAATTTATATTATAGACAAAATATTAGGGTTAGTACATTTGATTTGGGAATGGGTAGATAATGAAAGCCACGCTAAGTGTGTGACGAAAGATACCATGTTGTTACTATGCCTGAGCTTTACCACAAAAAAAGAGGGTCAAAATGTACATCATAAAGAGTGGGTAACATGCTCAATGGACACAATGTGGTATTAGGATCCCAGGAGAGTTCCAGATCAGTCGCATCAATCCATACTTCATTAGCCCAGATTCCCATAATCTTTGCTTGCTTTAGTCCAAATAGTAGAGCCTTTGTAAGTGCTTCATAATGGTCTCCTACCATCACATGGTTCGCCATTAATGAGATGCATTCATTTTGTTGAAATAAGCAATTAGTCCAACCAAAAAAACTTAAAATTTTAATGGAAAAAA
Source organism: Macadamia integrifolia (assembly GCF_013358625.1). Lineage (NCBI taxonomy): Eukaryota > Viridiplantae > Streptophyta > Magnoliopsida > Proteales > Proteaceae > Macadamia > Macadamia integrifolia. The sequence continues at coordinate 34,574,823 of NC_056562.1, forward strand.
TGGAAAAAATTGAACAGGTTAATATGACATTGTATGTGTTTGGGGTAGGAAGTATTCTAGGGGGATGCAGGGATTGCATGGGGTATCTGCGGTATGGGCTTGTGTTTGATATAACCCATTAATCCAGAAACCAGCATTCCTCAGGATGACATTTGGATTTTATTTATTCCTTTCGAAAATTACAGAGTTCCTGTGCATCCAAATAAAGTAACATATTATTATAAATATTTGAAAAAAGATCTTTTAAGTGATTGGCAAGTATAGTATTGGAATTAAAGAGATACATACTAAGGGATTAGAACGAAGGTGCAGAAAAGTGATCGATGCGAAGCCAATTGACTCAATGCCCATATTCTCTTGATGAGGTCGCTAGAGAGGAATATATGCCAAATTGTTTTTTGATGGAGTGACATAAGCCACAAATGAGGTCTAATGTCATCCATCTCGCTAACAATTCTTTTGTAGGAATTCCTCTAATAACGAGTCTCCAAAATAAAACTTTAAATTTTGGGTGTAAGTAACCAATTGTTAGTTGTTACACCCATCAACTAGTTCAAGTTCACAATATCCGGCACGATATTGATCCGCATCGACCCATATCTATAGGGATCAGACAATTTGACCTTTAAAAAAAAAAAGTTATTTCCCCTGTTGTCCCTTGGTCAGTATTGCGACAATAACAAGAGATTGGCCAAAAATTGATATCAACCTCTACTGATGCCAGTCTGATTCGACTTGAGACCAATACATCAAACCATTCCCAACATACTAACAATTAAGGCAAATATAAAGAAAACCAATATTGGGTAGAAGTGTCAAAAAAGTCATAGACCGTCCCTCGGACAAAGATTTGATTAAGCTTTTTAGGCCCGTAGGGCTGGCCTAGGCTGAGTTTTTGTTAATTAAATTACTCTTTAACTCATCACACTGTTAACATCAATCCGGGCCAATCCAGCCTAACCTGACTTAATTGGGATCAATAAGAATCGGACTGAGCCTGAGTTGAATTAAGAGACTTTAAAATAGATTGGAGTTTTAAAAAATCGGTCCAACCCGTCCCATTGACACCCCTCCTGCGCCTAGAGATTGCAAGTGCCAACTCAGTAACTCACTGTGTGAGCTTGGCCGGGAAAATCAGATTCTCCGGACGAGAAACTACCGGAATGTATACCAAAGAAAGGTTTTCAAAAGAAAGAGAGAGAGAAAGAGAGAGAAAAGAAAAGAAGAGAGAGAATAAAGAAATAGAGGAAAGGGAAAGAATCAATAAAAAAGATTAAAAATGATATCGGCTTTCTTTGAAGTAGTTCTTTTAGAAAGACTGGAATTATTCTCTCCGCCATTTCTCTCTTATACTTCGTCACTCTCAGCTGAGCCCCAGAAGCGGAGAAGGAGAGGAGAGGGGTGGTTGTACAATCAGGGTGATGTCTTTGTCTTCTGACGCCTCTTCTGCTAAGGAAAGTGGCGCTCTTCGTTCTTTCAAACTGAACGAGCCTACTTTCTTAGAATCTCTGATGCCGAAGAAGGAGATCGGAGCTGATAGATTCATCGAAGCTCATCCTCAGTATGATGGCCGAGGCGTTATTATTGCGATTTTCGGTAAATTCTTATTGCTTCGCTAATCGATTTAGATATTTCTAATTGATTCGTAGTAGAGAAGTAAGTCAAAACTTCTGATACTTAAAGATTTGGCAAGTTATCTGCAATTATAGTTTCGGAGGATTGTTCATTGGGTGTTTTGAAGTAATGTGGGTCAGAGTGATTGATCAGTCTTTGGGAATTTGGTAGTGGTTTTGGATAGGAAAGTCGAAGTCCATTGGCGTCTGTTGTCGCTTTTTCTTTCCCCATACTTTATGATGATAATTTTTTAAATCAATAGGATATGTACATTCACTTTGTATATAATTTTGTATTCTGCTATAAGTGTGTAACTGACAATCAACCGGACCTTAAGAAAAGAATTTACTACTATGTATCCGTTTATTTTTTGTTTTAAAATTTTAATTTGGTGGACTGATGAGACTTGAACAAATCAGTGCGGATGATAAACTGGTTTTCAATTTTAATTTCCTTTTCATTTCTTCACTCGTGACATATGAATGTCAATCACGACGATATCAGTTGAGGAGTTTTCCGTTGCATCTCTGATAGGCTTAATCGTGGTTTCATCCCTTCCCCTGTATCCCCAAACCTTATTAACGTGGCCCCTGCACATGGGGGCCAATGGGAGCGCACAAGGAAGCATCAATAGGGGTGGGATTTCTGCCTTTTATTGGGGGTGGGGTGGATATTTCACCCCTCCTGAGTCTGAGCACAGGCGCCACTCCCGCACAGAGTACTTTTTCCCTAATTTTATTTTTAATTTATAGTTGCCTTCATATCTGCTTTTAGAGCTTCCCCCTTCCTGCTGATCAAGTCACCCTATTTGAAGACTCATGGACATGGAACTCCACTTTGAAGACAATTTGGAACAGGACAATTTGCTTAGGAACTGCATGATTATATTCAGTTTCACTCCAGAAAGATTTTGGTTCGGGGAGGAGGGTCTATAGAAGTACATAACATTAGATGTATCAAGTGGACCTTATCTCAAGGAGGTGAATTCCATCTAGAGAATGTAACATGGACTAAACCAATTGACCTGGTCGCTAAAAGTCATTCAGATTTTGCAGGCACCATGTAATTGAATGTGTCAGTATGAAGGGTTAGTGCCAAATTATCTTATGTTTCCAAATTTTCACACGACAATAGATGCTTTCAGGTGCTTGATGTGTTTGTTATCATTACTGTTGTGCACATGAGCACATCTGTCACATCTGTCTGCTTTTCCTTCTTTCATGCATAAACTTCAACCTGTTACCTCTACACGCATATGTTTGAGTGTACCTGAGCAAGTCATTGCATCGCAGTCAGATATAGGCATGTAATGTATGCATTTAACAGGTTGTTGTTTCATGTGACAAAGGTATAATATGGTCTCTTGCTGCCTAAAATCTAAAAGCTTGGGAATTAGACAAGGCTTATTTTGCAATATAATGTGGTTCTACCAATATATTTTTGCTATGAATAAATTAAAACTGAATCATGCCACTATACTTATGTAATGGTTGTTATCTAACCTAATTTATAATTTTCAGACTCTGGTGTAGACCCCTCCGCTGCTGGTTTACAGGTTACATCAGATGGCAAACCAAAAATCCTAGATGTCATTGACTGGTACAATGGAGTTTATTTTTTACTGTGGAAAATTTAGGAAATGTTTTTGGCTTTGTTTTTGCTTAATCAGAAAAAAATCTCCTTCTTGTAGCACTGGAAGTGGAGATATTGATACCTCAAAAGTGGTGAGAGCTGATGCAGATGGTTATATTACTGGTGCTTCAGGTTCGTATGATGTGTATAGGTTGGTGGTCCAAATGATAAAAATTGCATGAGGTTCGAATTGTAAAGCACTTGTCTATGCATTGCATTCCATGAAGAACTCCTTGTTCCTTCTTTCCTTTTGTTTTCTAGAAGAACAATTTTCTTATCCAGTAAATGAAAGTGTAGTTAAAGAAAAAGGGGAAGAAACTTCTATTGGTTCTTCTGTTTCCTTGTTAACTTCAATAGTTCAATGGCATATTACCAAGTAATATAATAATTATGGGGGTTAAGTGTTACGGACCATTTCCCAAATCTTCAGAATGTTACAAACTGTGAGAATTGGTGTGAACTACAAATCCTGTGGGCAGTTGAGTCTTTGAATGCAAGCTGCAGTCTAGATAACGGTCATGCTTGCTTGGGGATCAGGAACAAAAAGGAAAAAAGAACGAAGAGAAGAAAGAAATGAAGGTACATAGAAAGAAACAAAACTGTGAAGTGTGGACAAGGATTTAGGGAGCAGACTTGGGGATTGGATCGTCCACTGCTGATCCCACTTCAATTCAGCCGATACTTACTTTACTCAGCCAGCTTTGGTACTGCAAGTGTTATCCAGTTTGATAGAATGAAGTCTTGGGGTGGGATCACCGAGTCAACTGGGACCGGACCTTGATAATCGTGATATGAGTTGGCTTATATGGTCGATCCCTAGATCAATGGCTGTAAAAACATTAAACACGTTAGAGGATTAGTGGGAAAGATGCCAACCATTATATGCATCAGAGCATAGCAAGGATTAAAGTATCGGTATCGGTTGTCGTATCAATCAGCCAAAATTAAGATACGTATCGGAGGGTATCGTATCGTATCGGAGATATGCTAAAGATACGCACATAAATGGATAGGAAACACTTTTTTATACACTTTTGCATTAAAAAAATAATTAAAAAAACTATATATAATATGTATTATGCATAAACAGTAAATTGAGAGTATCGTACTAAGAATCCAAGGTTTGTAGTTGTCCCATAAATGTAAAATCCTAGTTCCCAACCTTGATTTCCACTTTAGTTAGAGAGAAAAATGGGTGGCAGTAACTTTGGAACAAAAACACCTCAAAAAATTGTGTTTTTCTAAAAAATTATCCATTTTGGCCATTTTATGACCGTATCGGTACATATCGATGTGTATCGGTATGTATCATAAGATACGTATCGATGCAAAAGGGTTTTAAAAATTCAATGTATCGTGTCATCTGTATCGTATCGGTAAGGGCCGATACGGTACGATACGGACTGATACTTTAAACCTTGAGTAAAAGAAGGAACCATTTTATTGCTACAAAGTAATTCAAAAATTTTATTTCAAGAAAATTATTTTTTTAACAATTATAAAAAATACTCTTTAAAAATAAAATTAAATCCAACTACTTGAAGCCGTAGATCGGCCTATGGTGTCTAACATATAAAAAATTGAAGGCCAACCACTTAATATATACCCTATTTTTTGCAAAAAAAATAATTTGGGGAAGAAGGGTATACCTCCAAGTTGGAACTGTCACAAATCTTGCTCAAATCAAGCAAATTGTCGTTGTAGATGCGTTGAAGTAGTCCCCAACACTTTTATTCCACCAAGAAAGGGAGGTGATTTTGCAAAAAATCCAGATTTCTAGGGTTTTCTGGGTTTTTTCTTCTCTCGGTTGAAACTTTTGAAATTTGCAAAATTTTGTCGAATTTATGTATTTAAACAGCTGTTGATATCTAAACTTCGAACAGAGAACCGAAAATTTTGCTGAAATACTGAAATTTTGGCGAAACCCTACTTTCCTACTGAGTCGCAGGGTGCTTTGTTTTGACCTTTGTCAAAATTGAAACATTCAGGGAAATCTCAGTGGTTTTGACTAAGAGTTTGAACTATACTTTCTGCAACCCTCCCTTCTCTCGCTCTCTCTCTCTTTCCTGGTAGAACCCCTCCCTTTTGTCAATGGTTGGTTTCACGAGGATTAACCTAGGGTTATCTATTCTGATGGTAACATGCATGATTCATGATTATGTGGGGCCGTAGCATTTCATGTTTCCTGTTATGAGATCCAAAAATTTTCCTGTAGTCTGTCCAAAGGGAGATAACCAAAGACTGGTTATTGCCTTTTCTTCTTCTTTTGTGACCAAAATATCATTAGGAAGATTTTAATAGATATCTCGTTTTTTTCTCACTGTAAGAAAAGTATTGGATAATTATTGAAAGAAATATAGAGAAAATCCTGTACTCAGATTGTTAAGAGTTGCCATGGGGTTCTGCTAGGTGGTGTGGGTCTCACCATTTGGCACATTCTCCACTTGTTTAGTTTCTTGGATCCTGAATGCCTGTTGCAGTACATGACATTGACCTTAGCTTTGTTCTGTGTAGGGATTGCACCCGCGGGGGGGGGGGGGATGCCAATACCATAATTGATCCTTTTAAAATATTGGTCAACTCTAGTCCGCCTGCATCTTGAATACATGCATGGGCCCCTGAGATTTTTTTAATTAATATTTCATGTTAATTATTTCTTTTGCAGATCCCATGCTACTTAATGCTTTTCCATTAATCCCCTGTTTAATAATAAATAATTTTTGTAGGAGCATCCCTGGTTGTAAATCCTTCATGGAAGAACCCTTCTGGGGAGTGGCATGTTGGTTGCAAGCTGGTTTATGAGCTTTTCACTGACACTTTGACTTCTCGTCTGAAGGTGTGCATTTTTCTTTCAATCCATAATCTTGGACTTTTCCTTGCATCCGAATTTTTTGATAGCAACAACCTACTGGCTTATAAACATGTTTTGACAGGAAGAAAGGGAGAAAAAGTGGGATGAGAAAAACCACGAAGCAATTGCTAAGGCCGTAAAGCATCTCAATGAATTTGACCAGGTTGTTAATGATGTTATTATTCACCTTCTTAGTTACCCAACTTTATGAATGTGATGTATGGTTATATACTTATATGTTCAGCCCATGTCCTATTTTCAACTTTCAACACTTTTACACTCCAATATTTAAAATATTTATGTGAAATCCTTCATTTTGGAGGTCTCGTTATTAATCAAATCCCAACTTTTCAACAGCTCAGCAATATCCCCACTGACCAATATAAACGATGAAATTGCATTTTGAATATTATCCTGTTCCAGAATGCCTCAACAAGATGCAAAAAAAGTGCCTCAATGGATATTCTCTTACTCCTTACAGTTTTTCCCTTCGATGTTAACACTTTCTCCTAGTTTTTTGAAACTCATTGACCAAGGTTTGTCAAGGGAAATGGGACAATCTCCAAACCAACCATGGGAAAGTCCAGTAAACGATCAAGTATGGGTGTTAGACATTCTTCTCATCCTCCAGACAGAAGACTCACTGATTCAGGATGGGAAGATTTTGGTGAATGTGTTTTTAACTTGTGATAAACCTCTCTTACGATTTTAAGGATACTCTACTTATATATATGCATATTTTGCATATATATATATATATATTGCTCCACATTAGGTTCTTGCAGAGTTGACCTTATTTCAATATACTTGCATGCACTGTTGTCTAAAATGGGCCTTGTGTTTAATTTTCTACGACTGGCCTGTTTTCAGAAACATATTAAAGTGGAGGACGTCAACTTAAAGAGGACTCGTGAAGACCTGCAAAGTAGAGTTGATCTTCTTCAAAAACAAGCGGATGTGAGTTGCAACTGTGTTGTCTATTCACTTCCAAAGGTCTCATTAATGCCCTCTGTTCTTATTTGAAATACTCATGCATCTTGTGTCAGAGCTACGACGACAAGGGCCCTATTGTAGATGCTGTTGTATGGCATGATGGAGAGGTTTGGAGAGTCGCTCTCGACACACGGACTCTGGAGGATGACCCAGAATGTGGGAAACTGGCTGACTTTGTTCCTTTAACAAATTATAGGTCTGAATGGTTTCCTACTGCTGATATATTTGCTGAAGAAGTCTACTTGGGGATGCTCGGTGATGTTTGTAGCTTAGTTATCAATTTTGTTTCATTTTGTGAAATTTTGGCCAAAAATTTCATTTCAGCCACATGACTGATATTTTTATGGCAGGTTTTTCATTTAATTTTTGAAATATGAAATTCGGGGAATATTTTGAGGTTTTTTGAATTTTTTGCCAAAATTTTGGATTTAGGGTAAATGGAAAACCCACCCAGATATAGCCAATGGGTCATGGTTTTTTTTGGATCAGGTTGCAATCCGAGTCCCTTTTTTCAAGTTTTCTCTTGTCCATCTTTTCAAGTTTTTTCATGACTAGGCCGAATGGATTGATCCTGATATATGAAACAAGATTAAGCTTAGGTTTTAGACACAAACACATATACGCAGGTGCATAAATATGTATGTGTATACATCACACACACACACACACATATACATATGTATATACATATATATATACATGTAATATATATATATATATATATATAGGCAAAAGTTACGTGCATGGCCGTGTACCCTACATGGTCGTTCACATCCAACGATTGAAGCACAACTGTGCACCATATGTGTGTGTGTATATATATATATAGATAATGGAAGAAAGTATATGCACAGCCTTGTTCATTGCTTGTATCCCTCTTTTCATATATATAGATATATATATATATATATATACATTATATTTATTTTTATTGTTGCAAATTGGGAAAAAGAAAGAGTACTTATTAAACTCAAATGGGTAAGCCTGCAGGATTGAACGAAAGTATGGTATTTTCAGCAAACTAGATGTGTGCTCCTTTGTTACAAATGTTTATGATGAGGGAAATATCTTAAGTATCGTAACAGATTGCTCTCCCCATGGTACTCATGTTTCTGGAATTGCTACTGCTTTCCACGAGGAGGTATTTTAAATATATCCTTTGACAGTGAATTATTTCTTTTGCTGCATTCTTGTTACATGAAAGTCGGTTATACTTTTGGCCTGTGGTGTCGCTGTGTAGGAACCCTTGCTAAATGGAGTTGCACCTGGAGCACAACTAATATCTTGTAAAATTGGGGATTCACGCTTAGGTTCAATGGAAACTGGAACTGGTTTGACTCGAGCCTTGATAGCTGCAGTTGAGGTTTGCCTGAGACTCTGAGTTCATTTTATATAGAACTATCCACATATTTGATCCAAGCAATTCTTGAAACTAGAGTTTGTATTTTTTTGGACTTCTTTGAGGTATAAGCAGTGATATTGTTTTGCCTTTATTGGCTGTATTCTAATATATGAATAATAAAGGAATTTAGTCACACATAATAGGAATCCACCTTTGTTTGCTGGAAATTCATCCAACCGCACCACAGATGCAGAAGGTCAGACCCAAGAAACTCCTTTATTGCTGAAACTTCAAATTTGAAGGCTCTTTTGGCTAGTAAGTGGTGCATTCACTGTCTTTCTGCCTAGTTGCAGGCATAGGCAAGGGTTCTCACATTGTGTTGAATGGTGATTGCAAGTGAAAAAGTTCCCAACTGAGTAGATTCACCAGGCAACTTAATAGGGAGAACCTTGAAAGGTGATCAGTAAGATTGTGGAATCTGGGAGTCTTACCACGAAGTTGCTTCTACTAAAGGAGTTCATCGCAATGGTGATCTCTTAACTTTGTCAACTTGTTTGGGCCATGGGGATCAGGACTGAAGTAATGGGCTGTGGCAGGGGTAGAAGTCATAGGCCCCTCATTATGAAAACCACGTTTTCTTTTCTGTTCTTCTCCAACAAGAACAACAACTCAGCCTTTTCTGTTCTTCTCCCCTCTTATTTTCATATTCCTTTCTTTTTGAATATGGTGGTAGTTGTAGGAATGGCTTGGGGTTGTTTTGTTGGTCATCTGCTGCTACAATGAGCAAAGGAAGGGATTCTTTCTGGAAGCAGTATATGTCATCACACTTAAATTTCTCTGTTGCTGACTAATGTAAGATTAATAAACATTCTTGTGCACTTCAGTTTATGGTTAATTGGATGAGGAAGGTCTTCAGCAAAAGCTCCTACAGACCCTTTGTGGGAATTCTTTACCATGTTCCCGCTATGATTTTGCCATGTGGAGTATTTGGCAATTTGAGTGTTGGATAAATGGGTCATTCCCTGGAAAATCCACACGCCAAATTGGGTGGCTGATTTAGATCATAGGGAGGAAATATAGAGGATATTCTAGAAGATCTAGAGGAGATTTGAGTTGGAAATATTCTGTTAAAGATATTCCAGCTTCTATGGGATTGTGGGTTTCACTTTGTGGCTTCTTACTTTCTATTTTGTAGGGTTGGGTAGATATGTTACAATCCAGCCATAGTTTCTATGTTGCAGTGTTCTAGGTAATTTCTATTTTGAAGGAAGACTTAAGTTGTGTGGGATCCTACTACCATATTAGAGGTTTCCTATTTTGTTGGTTTCTATGAAATTATAAATAAAGGAGAAGGGGCTTAGACCCTTGAACGATTGGAAACAAAAGTGAGTTTGGCTTTAGCATTGTTGGTGCAGTGATGATGCTGTCCTTTTGGACTGTGTTGATGCAGTTCCATCCCTGCTGGTGGTGATTCAGTAGGTTGGGTATGATAGTGATTCCATTCCTGCAGGCCAGGTGGCGAAGCATATCCTTGTTTCTTCTTACATATGTAATAAAAAAAAAAAAAAAAAGTTGAAAAAAATTATGTTATTGATTTATGTTTCTCATATTATGATCCTGTTGCGATTGATCTCTCACTGGTTTTACTGCTTCGAGATTGAGTCTGCATTAGTGGCTCATGTCAATTATGTGGCCCACTGCGGTCCTTTTGGTTTTTCAGTAGTACCTTAAAAGGTTCCAAAAGGAAAAGTTATAACGACACAGAGAGAAGTCAAATTGGCCTGAAAAGTTGACGACTGACTGGGTGATTGCATGAACTGGACCACTGAATTTGGGTGCGAACCTACCTGCCATGTGGAGAACGATTCCCATAAGACATGTTCACTCACTCACTCCCTTTTCTGTTTTGCGAATTACGTTGCTGTTTGTCTATTTGTTCTGAACCGAGACAATAAAATCCCATCTCAAAGAATCAAATGCCTTATAGATGTCAATCTTCAGGAGAGAAGCAGGGGCCTTCTTGTTATTCCAAGCTGGAGCCTTTGATATATATATATATATATATATTCCAGCTTGAGGGGTTGTTAAGATATCCTGCAGTCATGATATAATTTTTTTTACTTTCCTAGTTAGGATCTAGTTGGGTTGAGTCTTGTGCAAGGCATACTCTTAGTTTCGTTAATTGGTTGTAATCAGTTTGTATTCTTAATCGGATTCCCACTTGGAGTGCAATAGCTGTTAACTGAATATTATAAATAAAGGTGAATACCATGATAGATCGAAAGACTGAATCTATCGTGATTCAGCACATCCTCTCTCCCATCATTCTCTTTCCCTTCACAATTGCAGTTACTGGTTTCAGATCCTGATTTGTTACAGACATGTAACCCACTGACGCAAGCAAAAGGGGAAATATAATATTTCCTCTTCATAGTTTCATTATGGTATATAAGTGTTCTGTTCAATTACAGAAGAGCTTGGAGTAGACCTAAAATGACTATTGATGAGTTGGTAAGGAAAGACATGCAGAAGCTAGCCCTTGACCCTAGTATGACATCAAATAGAACTGTGTGGTGGGCAAAGATCCATGTTGCCAATTGGCTTAGGTGGGATGGCCCGGATGTGTTGCATTCCTTTGTTCCATTTCTTTTCTTTATCTTTTCCCCTTTTCCCTCTTCTTTCTTTTATCTTTTTATTTGACTGACCCATGTAGCTGACCCATTAAGTTGGGAAAAGGCTTAGTTGTTGTTGTATATAATTGTTATGATCAAGTCATTTTGATGTTATTCGCAGCACAAGTGTGATCTCATCAACATGAGCTATGGAGAACCTACGTTATTGCCAGATTATGGGCGTTTTGTTGACCTTGTTGATGAAGTAATTTCTTCCAGACCTTGTAGCTTATGCTTACTGCAAAAGTTGTACTTCTTTTCATCTCTTTTCTTTCCCTCATATCCTGTTTAAATTTAAATGTCAGTGACCTTGAATTATACTTCTATAAATTTAGGTGGTCAATAAACACCGCCTGATATTCATCAGCAGTGCTGGCAACAGTGGACCTGCATTGAGCACTGTAGGTGCACCTGGTGGCACTACTTCGAGCATAATAGGAGTTGGTGCATATGTGTCTCCTGCCATGGCTGCTGGAGCTCACTGTGTGGTTGAACCTCCTTCTGAAGGACAGGAATACACTTGGTATCTTCTCTTTATGAGTTATTATTGAACAGTAACTTCATTTTGAAACAAAAAGCATATTTCCTTTTATAAGCGTCTGTCAGCTTCTTTTCTCTTTCCCCATCTGTAATTTGTGCATGCCCGTGTTTGTGTGATTGTGCATTTGAGTCGTGTATTCTTGGGAACATGGGGTGCAGGTCTAGTCGAGGTCCAACAACTGATGGAGATCTTGGTGTCTGTGTAAGTGCCCCTGGTGGGGCAGTTGCTCCTGTCCCCACATGGACTCTCCAACGGCGCATGCTTATGAATGGTACTTCCATGGCATCTCCCTCGGCTTGTGGGGGTGTTGCTTTACTTATCAGTGCAATGAAGGTTCTTGTCATATGCTATCATTTGCCTTTGCTTTAGTCTTACCTAGATGGTATATATTGATTGCTTAGAGTTTTTGGCACATACCTTATTCTTCTGCAGGCTGAAGGTATTCCTGTTAGTCCATACAGTGTGCGAAAGGCAATTGAAAATACGACAGTTCCTGTGGGTGGTATGCCAGATGATAAATTATCCACTGGACTAGGTCTTATGCAAGTTGACAAGTCAGTTTTGCTATTATACCTTGGTCATGGTTCTTTAATTGCATGAAATTAAGTATTCCCTATTGACTGTCTAAATAACTATCTACATTTGGTTATCTGACAGGGCACATGAGTATATTCGAAAATCTAGGAACTTTCCGTGTGTTTGGTATAAAATAAAGGTTAATCAAGCTGGAAAATCAAGTAAGCTTTTGGCTGCTAGGATCTACTTTTTTCTGCCTTTCTTTTTGGTCTTTTAGCATCTAACTTTTGACACACCCTTGAATATTGTGTGTACGTCATAAAGTACTACCGGGAAAAAAATTTCTTCTGTGATGAACATTTGTCAAGAACTCAAGATTTCTTGCATGATGTTCATATGACATGCCAATAACACTCCAAAAGAAAAAGCAAGGATCGGTGTCTAAGATAAAAGCTTGTATTTTATCCCCGTGTGCCCTTTTGTTTGCCTCCTTGTGAGGCTCCCCCTCCCCCCCTCTTCTCTCCTTCCCTCCCAGTTGTATATTCTTCTCCTTTAATATATTTTTATTCATCCAAAAAAAAGGGTCAAATATTTATTGAGGGAGTGGAATTAAAGCTTGCTTTTCCCATATTGGATTGTGATAACCTTCAGTCATTTATTTATTTTTCTAGTGAACAAGTGACAGAGAACCTGATCCTATTCCTTGGACCCTGAGGGTGGTTGAAGATTTTCCTTTCATGTCACAAAGTTCCTCTAGAGAAAATGTGTCTCCGTGTGATCCAAGTAAGGGGCATTGAGGCGATACAGTGGAATGCACAGTTCAAACCTGTGGTGCAAGTACAGCCATTTAGGCTACTGTGACGTGTGTGTTTTGCATGTAGCTGTTGGTTTGCAGATTTTGAAATCAATGAATCAATCGATTGTATTCCATCCTTACATAGAAAGAATTGAACATGATACCTAGTCACCAAGTGATAAGGTGAATTGGGGACTGAGTACTGATGTTCCTCATTTGGTTTGGGATAGAAAGAATTGAACATGATACCTAGTCAGAAAGTGATAAGGTGAATTGGGGAGTGATAGTGTTGATGTTCCTCATTTGTTTGGGTCTGAATTCTTCCAGAACGTTTCTTGGGGGGTAGGCCGAAAAAAGCTAGAAGTGTATTTATAATTCATAATTGAAAACAGGCAAGAACAATATAACTTTCAGATAAAAAAGAATAAAAAATTCAACTAAATTAAGCCATAGAAGGGTCATAGCAACTACAATAGATCATCAAATTCCTTATTCAATAGATTTGGTCTACAATGAGTTACATGACACCTTGTCATTCTAGATTTCATTCCATTGCCAAATCATTGAACCTTAATTAGTCAACAACATCTATGAGTTTGTACAAATGCATCCTATAATCTGCTTCCTTCCGACCACAAATTTTTCTAAAACCTTACCCTTTTGCTATTTCTCATCAAGCATTTCAAGAAGCTTTTCTTTTTTACCAATTCATAAAAGAAAATATTTCATTCTACAGCTAAGGATTAAGAATACTATGGACTTCTTTGAATCTATAGACAGAATTAATCTTAGACTGTGACTTCAGTTCCTTGATGGCAGTTTGTTTCTTTTCTTGTTCTTCTTTACTTATATTCCTTAGTGAACCACAGCCTACTTTTCTTCTTCTATTTGTAGGGAAAAAGAACCCTGTCGGTCTGGTGCAGGAAACGCCCAGACACAGGAGGGAACGAAAAGACCGTGCTGCCCCCTCCTTTGTGCGCTGAAGGTGCTCCAGCCTGTGCTTTCATTGGCCTGTGCATCTGGTGTTTCCTACGCCAGTCTGACAGGGTTCTTTTGCCCTTAATTTTTTTAAGTGAACCATAGCTTTATAGCTTCTAATTGTTAATTTTCTCTTTTGTCTTAGTTGTATTACTTGACCTGGCTGGGTATTTACACCCTATCCAAGAATTTCCGGCCATTACTCATAGGGCCCTATAAAAAGACAAAGGGATCAGGTTCTCTGAGCCTTTGGGGCAGTATACTCTAGCATCTCTGCATCTATCTCTATCCTCCACACATGAAATGACTTCTCTGCCCTCCTACATATGATACCATTTTATCGCACATCATTGGTGTGCTCTATACTATGCCGCGTGCTCTGAGAATCATCTCCTTAAGACTCATTCTCAATGTACAATTTGATATGGCATTACGAGTATATTATAGGCTTGAAATTTTCAATTTATATTTATATCAGTGTGTGCACTCAGGTTCTCCATAGTTGCTGTGTGATTTGTCTTTGCAATGATCATGATCAATTAAAAGGGTGAAAAGGAGTCCATAAATATGCAGTATGAAGCTTTAATTTAAGGCATCTTAAGACTATTTTTTTAAGCTTTGTATATCCTTAAATGTTGAACAATAAATTCACTTTTGCCTGTCGCACAATGTATTATTGGTTGCAGAGCCTGCTTCACGAGGCATCTATTTAAGGGACGCTAGTGCTTGCCAACAAGCAACTGAGGTGAGAGACTTATGCTGATTCTGTTCATTATGATTTACTGATACAACTTGGCCAGTTTTTGAGCAATTCAAAATTAAATTAATGTGTCTTTCTTTTTACATGCTTTTATTTTGCATTTAAAATTTTCCCTTTTTGCTTTTCCTCCTTGTAACAGTATCAAGTACTAACAACCAGCAATAACAAGAGGAAGAAGAAGAATGAGAGGAGAAGAAGAACCGAGACTGCTAGAGTTCACAGAATAGAGCCTAGCAGTCTCCTGTTGCCTTTATTTATATAAGTGGTAATATTACAAGAGAAAAAGGAAACAAAGACCGTGTAATCTGTCCTAACTAGGAAACTAAATAGCAACCCCAATTGGGAAAGAAATAAGGAAAATATAGACAGAATATAACTCCCATCGTGACTTGTGAGTGACTTGACACCCTAGCCTCTGAGATAGATATACATGAACCCTTTGTACCCAAGCCACAAAGGGTCGATATCACTTGCTTAACACTCCCCCTCAAGTTGGAGCATACAGATCACCTGCCCAACTTGGAACATCCTTTTCTGAAAGCAGGACCAAATAAGGGTTTTGTAAACATATAACCAAGTTGGTCAGTGGAAGCAACAGTGGAGTGGCAATCAACTTCTTCATAATAGCATCTCGCAAAAAATGATAGTCCACTTCAGTGTGCTTGGTTCTCTTGTGAAACATAGGATTACTCGCAAGCCACCTAATTATCACAAAACATCTTAATCGGCTGAGTGATCGGAAAATCCAACTCATGAAGTAATGATTTTAACCACATCAACTTGGCTACATGATGAACCATAGCTCGATACTCAACCTTTGCATTGGACCTTGCAACTGTAGTCTGTTTCTTACTCCGCTAAGTTACAATACCACCCACAAATGTGCAATATCTGGTGGTTGATCTCTTGTCGCCATCAACACCTACTTAGTCAGCATCAGAGAAGCCTACTAAATCAACACTCTGAGGGGGACGACAAATGAGCCCCTTTAAATACTTCAAGATACGACATGCTGCCTCCCAATGAACTTTCTTTGGGGATTGCATGGATTGACTAACATCACTAAAACAAATGATATGTCCGGTTTAGTGATAGTGAGGTAGATAAGTTTTTCCACTAATCTTCTATATCGATGCTTGTCTTCAAAGTCTTCACTATCAGTGGAACCAAATTCTTGATGCAGACTATAGGAGTATCAACAGGTTTTGAAGCCAACAAACCTACCTCAGGTAAAATATCTAATACATATTTCCTTTGAGATCAACTTTTTTTTGGATGAATAAAAATTATATAACAAAGAAGAGGAGAAGAATATGCAAGCTCAAGGGCCAAAGAGAAAAAAAGCAAACAAACAAAGAGAACAAAGCAACAAGCCTAGCCGAGAGGGGGGGGCTACAAGATGAAGAGGGAAAGACCCTAAGACACAACAATAAGCCTGTTCCTTGAGGAGTCCCTCACAGATAAATGAGGGAGCATGGCTAGTTTGGAGCTAATGTCAAATTAGATGGCAATCCAAATCTTATCAAGCGAACAAACGTTGGAAGTCCATCTTCGGAGATTGTGTTCCATTCTGATGTGGTTGATGGAAGCAAAAAAGCTGACTTACTAGCGGTGTCACAAATGGAGTTCCCACCAAACGTCATGACAATCCAAATCTTGAAGGGGGAAAATGCTTCTCCTAGCAGGTAGCAACTAGTATGGACTTTCTTCTAAATGGAGGTAGCACAGGGCCAAGAGAAGAACATGTGATATGTGCCTTTGTGACCATTCCAATAAAGGCAGCATGAAGCGGGAAACTGGATGCAACGATGGATGAGGAAAGATTGTGTGGGGAGGTAGTTGGAGAGAACATGCCATGCAGTGAAACTTTGGTGGATATGCGTGCTTTGAACCAAACAATCTTGTGCAAAGGGGAGGTGGATCCTCCGAATCTCACAAAATCCCAAGATGAATAGGAGCTGATGATTCCTGAAGCAGAAGCCAAATCATAACATCGCCTTTACTGCGGTTACCAGGGGGAATGGGGGAGGGAGCTCCAAATATCGGATAAAGGGGGGGACCATGGACTATGAGAGATGGAGGCAACCATGGAGCTTCTGTGAAGACCAGAGGAGTACATAGCTCTGGAGCTCACCACTACTGAGAGGACACCCAAAGGATGCCACTTGTTGAGCCAAAGGGAGGTAGAGAGGCCATCATCAATCCTAGAGGATATGGCCTCAATCGCAATGTGCTTAACCTGTAAGATCCTGCGCCAAACCCAAGAAGCATCTGAGGAGGGGGAAACTAATCCCAAAGAGTCCCTATGAAGGGGGCCACCAACATAAACCCAGAGATCCAGATGTTTTTCTTGGAGACTAATTTCCAAATCAATTTTAGGGTGCCAGCTAGGTTAACATCCTTTACCCTTCTCAAACCAAGCTCACCTTCATATATGGGGAGGCAAATAGAGGCACAACTGATGGGGTGAAGAAACGTGGCTGAGTTAACCCTGTTCCATAGAAAAGAGCACATAAGGGACTCAACTGCCTTGATGATTGACTTAAGCAGACAAACACACCACACCAGTAAATGTAGAATGATTGGATCATAGATCTAATGAGCTCCAGGAGACCTGCATAAGAGAGAAGTTTGCTTTCCAAAGCTGCAACCTTTTCTGCATGAGGTCCAACATGGGGGGGGGGGCGCAATGATGGGCTGTCAATGTGATAGTGATGAGGGGAGGCCAAGGTATTTGATAGGGAGGGAGCCCAGAGAGAACCCGGTCAGGTGGATGAGGTGGGCTTTAATGGACTCGGAAACCCCAAAAAGGAAAATATGGGACTTGAGGAGGTTGATGTGGAGACCCGGCAGACCTTGGAAATGGAGCATATGGACATAATAGACTCAATGGAAAGGGTGTCGGCCTTGGACAATATCATTAGGTCGTCAACAAAAGCAAGGTAGGTGAGGTTAGTGGGTTTACATTTGGGAATGGGAGAGATGAGATGCTGGTATGTTTTGGACTGGATGCTGTGGGATAGGACAAAGAGCCAAGGAGAAAAGGAAGGGGGAAGGGGACAACCTTAGCGAATACCAACAGAGGAGTTAAAATACCCAATTGGGCTACCGTTAACAAAGGCGAAGAAGCATCGGCAAAAGCAAGGTGGGTGAGGTTAGTGGGGTTACATTTGGGAAAGGGAGAGTTGAGATGCTGGTCAGTTTTGGATTGGATGCTATGGAAGAGGACTTCAAGATCCAGGGAGAAAGGAAGGGGGAAGGGGGACAACCTTTCCGAATACCTACATAAGAGTTAAAATACCCAGCCGGGCTGCCATTGAAAAGAACGGAGAAGTGGGGGGAGGAAATGTAGGAATAGATATAGTTAACAAAGATAGGGGGGAGGATTTTTTAAGCAGGGCTTGGGGAAATGAAATTCCATTAATGGAGCCAAAAGCTTTGTGGATATCAATTTTCAAAAGGACATTTCTTGTCGAAGCCTCTAATAATCTCTGACAGAGAATGATGTTATCAGCGATGCTACGATCAACAATGAATGCCGATTGGTTGGCACTAACCAGGGAATCAACAACGAGTTGGAGGTGGTTGACAAGGATTTTTTCTGTGAATTCGTAAAGGAGGTTAAGGGAGATGGGTTTGAAGTCGGATATGGAGGAGGTGTCCCTCTATTTTGGGGATGAGGCAAAGAAAGGTATGGTTGATACCATGGATTTGGTTAGGGGTATAGAAGAATCTTTTGATGGCCAAGATAAGATCAACACTAATGATGTCCTAACAAGAGAAGGACAACAAGGTCTAGAAAATACAATAGAGAACCTAAGTTTTAAATCCCTTTGAGATGGTTACGGATATTGGCATGCTTTGCCGAAGAACGCCGTTGATCCCTTTCTTACTCTGAAGAATATCAATGCCTAGAAAATACCTAAGAGAACCCAATTCTTTCATATGAAAATGCTGGAGGTAAGATTTTACCTCAGTAATACTGGAGGCATCATTGCCAGATATAATGATATCATCGACATAAACAACAAGAACAACCATCTTGGACTTCTGATGCCGAACAAACGTAGAGTGATTTGAGTAGCATTGTCATAAACCACAGCGAATAACAATAGAACTAAACTTGTTGAACCACACACGTGGTGACTGCTGCAACCCATAGATGGCCTTGTGAAGTTTGCATACTCCATCGAAATTTTTCCCTTGAGCAACATACCCCAGAGGTTGCTCCATATAAACCTTTTCCTAAAGATCTTCGTACAGAAAAACATTTTTGATATCTATCTTTTAAAGAGGCCAATCGAGATTGAGAGCTAAGGAGATGAGAATACGAACAAAGTTCAACCGTGACACTAAAGAGAAGGTTTCAAAGTAGTCCACATTAGAAGTCTGAGTATATCCTTTTGTCACCAACTGTGCTTTAACCCAATAGATCCATCGGGATTTTAGTTAATAGTGTACATTCATCGACAATGCATAAGATCCTTACCAGGAGGTAAATCCACAAGATTCCATGTTTGACGAGATAACAATGCATCCATTTCCATATCCATAGCCACTTTTCACTCAGGATGAGATAAAGCCTAATGATGGGATTTGGGAACAGAGTTAGTAGACAAAGAAAAAGCAAGGTTACATATTGGAGAAGGAAAATGAAAAATAGTCACATATCGTTTAATAGGATAGGCAGTTTTGGATTTTTGAGTACAAGGGCCTCTGATGCTTCTTGGGTTTGGCGCATGATTCTCAAGCTCATGCTTATTGCCTTTGAGGCCATCTCCTCTAGTATTGTTGACGGCACCTCTACTTCACTTTGGCTAGATAACTGACATCCCTTGGGTGTTGGGTGTTCTTTCTTCATGGTGGGAGCCAGATTTATCTACTCCTCTGGCTTTGACAGGAAGGCCTCAGTTGCTTCCATCATCTCCAATGGTGGCTAGGCTCCCCCCTCCCCCCATCTTTCAGTATATGGGCTGCCTTGGCCCTCTCCCTCCAGGTCATCGTGGTAGAGGAGACATCATCTCTTAGTATTACTCCATCAGGGCTCTTAAGTTCCTCCTCAACTTAAGACTTGGTCAGATCCAGAGGCTTCGTTGCTCCATGGTGTTATATTGTTTGGTTTACAGGTCACATCCCTCGTCCTTGCTTCACATTTGGAGTGCTCTCTCAAACTGCCTCCCCACCTAGGCCTTTCTCATTCATATGTAGATCCAGGTCTCAGTTGGGCTTCAGTGTGTCTCCCTAGATAGGAAGTGGGTCTTGAGCTGAGAAGAAATCAAAGAGGTCAACATGGTTGGCATCCTAAAATTAATGTAGAACTTAGCTTCAAAAAATAAAAACATTTAGGTTGACTGGATATATACCGGCTGATCCGAAACAACTCCATTTGTATTGTTACTCCTTCCTAAGATGCCTCTTGGGTTTAGAGAAAGATTCTGAAGCTCAGGCCATTAGCATTGCTACCTCCAAGATTGACGATGGTGCCTCTACCAATCTCTGGCTAGACCATTAGCATCCTATGGGCATTCTCCTTCTTTTTGTTGGTTCCAGAGCTATTTACAATGCGGGCCTCCTCCCCTTGGAATCTCATTAGAGCTAGAGGGCTGTCTCCCCTTGGCGTAAGATTGTTTGGTTCAAGGTTCATATCCCTCGGCATAGCTTCTGTGTTTGGCATGCTCTTTCTAACTGCCTACAAATGCAGTTGTTCTTTATTCATCATTAGATCTTAGTCTCCCCAGCCAGCTACCTTTATTGGAATGGTTTTGAAAGTGTTGATCACCTAATTATTGGGTGCCCGTTCTCTTACTCTATTTGGTTTGGGGTATTGGATAATTGTCGGCCTAAACGAAGGAGAATTCTCCCCTTCCTGAGAGAGTGGATTTGGGTTGACATGACCTTTGCTTGGAAAGTCTCTTTGTGACAAGATTGGAAAATTGGCTTTTGGAGTGACAATTTCACATATTAGGATGGAGCACAATATTAGGAGATGGACCTCCAATTCTAGATCTATTCGTCAGATTTGGGATTCCATCTCCTTCGAAGTTTCCTCCAAAGTCTCTATATCTGCCTCTTCTTGTGTGTATTTCCCAATGAACAAGCATATTGTTGTTTCCTGGGGTCTTCCCTCTTCCTTGCTTTCCCCATCCCCATTCCTAATGGGTGCATTGGGCCTATGTATTGTAGGTTCTTTCTTTTTCTCTTCTTTGCGGGGGTTTCCCTATTGTTTCTCTTCTTTGATAATGAATATTTATTTATTCACCTTCCCCCCACCCAAAAAAAATAAAATAAAAAAATCAGTGGACCCTAGCTAAGCAATGCAGGATATTATTGAAATATGTCATATAATGTAGCATACATACATAAAAAACAATGATTTACATTATATAATTATTGTAAGGTGGATATAAAGGTAGAATTGTCAATAGGGGCATTATTGTACTTGTGCTCATATTCAACTATTATAAATAATATGAATTGGTGTATATAAGACACAAGTCATTATTCCCCAAATCACAACATGGTATGGGTATGAGGGTAAAATTTTCCGTAGGGGCATTATTGTATTTGTGCTCATATTTCAATTATTATAAAATAAGATGGACTCTTGGTTGTTAGACACAAGTCATTATTCCCCAAATCACAGCAATAGTAAACTACCGACACAAGATTCAAGACCACTTCCATGCGTTTCTTGGCCATTTCCCTGCGTTTCTTATGTCTCTCTGATATGTCTCTTAAAATCACCCTCCTGATACAAATTTCATTACAGATACTGTAATCCTTGAATCACCAATATATTCTGAGTACAATAAATTAAGTTTCTAATCGAGGCAAGGATTAAAGTATCAGTATCGGTCGGTCAAAATTAAGATACGTATCGGAGATACGCTAAGATACGCTAAAGATACGCACATAAATGGATAGGGAACACATTTTTATACACTTTTGCATAAAAAAATATTTAAAAAAAGCTATATATAACATGTAGAATGCATAAATACTTAAGTAGAGGGTATCGTATTGATAGACAAATATATTAAGTTGAAAATGTTCAAAATGATGAGGTTTGAGTTTCTTACAGTTTTTTCTTTCCTCATTGCCATTGCCACTGTGATGAGTGCCGTGAAGAGTGTCGTGGTGGTTCAAATCCTTGGCTAGGACCTTCTTCTTCAATAGGAGCAACTACGATGATATTCTGCACTTGTCGAATATAGGCACAATATTTACCCCAGTCGAAATATTTATGGTAGTGGGTCTCCCATTCATTGTAGAATCTTCTGTACTGCTCAGGAGTGGCCAATGTTGGTCCTGCATAAGTCCCATATTTATAGCCTGAAGAAGCACCTGAAGATACATGGTGTCCGTGTCTGTGTCCGGATGAGGAACCAGCATGATCTGAACTTCTGTATTGCTCTCGATTGGCAAATGATTGTCCTGCATAAGTCCCATATCCATAGGCTGAAGATACATCTGAAGATACATGGTATCCATGTCCGGATGAGGAGCCAGCAAGATCTGAACTAATGCACATTGACTCCATACTACTCATCAATGCATCGGTAGCACTCGGATTGTGGGATCGCCTACCCCTCCGACTATAAGACTTTGGTTGTGTGCGAGCACCATGATGACTATCTTGGGTTGCATATGTAAATGCAGCCTCCTCTGTGAAATGTAGTGGTACATAAGTTTGGCCACCACCACTACCACCATCACCACCACTGCCACCA
>NC_056562.1:34597267-34600360 GCF_013358625.1 Macadamia integrifolia
TTCTGCACTTGTCGAATATAGGCACAATATTTACCCCAGTCGAAATATTTATGGTAGTGGGTCTCCCATTCATTGTAGAAAAATTAATTTTTTTTATAGAAGTTGTAGATTAAATGTTTTTAAAGAACATATAAAAAATCAACAAAGTGTGGACCAATATATTTGAGTAGATCTGAGAAATAAAAAAAAATTGAAACCTTCACTTTTTTGGGGAAAAAATGTGGGTTTCATTTGAAATCATGTATTTAGTAATTATAAGTTATGACATTATTTTTAAGAGTTGAATGAACTAAATTTTCTAAAAAAAATATTTTTTTGAGAAAAATAAAAAATTTCCATGGAAGTTGTAGAACACTTGTTTTTACATAACATATAAAAAATCTAGAAAACTGTTGGTGAGAGTGTGAAGTGTTTGTTCCAAAAAACAAAAAATTCACACTCAAGTAGCCGTATCGTACCATATCACGATACGTACCGATATGGTATCGATACGTACCGATACTCTCGGGAATTTTCAGATTTTCAAAAGTTCGTATCGTAGAGTATTGTACGTATCGGTACCGATACGGTACAACACGGTACGATACGTACGATACACCGATACACAAAAAAGAAGCCCAAAATTTCCCGTAGCGTATCGGTATGTATCGTGCCGATGCCTACCGATACGGATACGTATCCGCCAATACGCACCGATACTTAAAACCATGGATCGAGGGTATGAAGCATTAGCAAGTTTTGTTACTTCTGTAGCCACTTTTTAATGTCCAACCATATTGTGTGTGTGTGTGTTTTAGTTTCATTTCACAAACTAATTGGACAAATTTCTTCGTAACAGTGGACTGTCGAAATTGAACCAAAGTTCCATGAAGATGCAAGTAACTTAGAACAACTGGTTCCTTTTGAGGAATGCATACAGTTGCATACCAGTGAAAATGCAGCTGTCCGGGCTCCTGAGTATCTTCTCCTTACACATAACGGGCGTACCTTCAAGTTAGTTTGCATAACTCCAGTAATCCTTTTTATCTAATGAATGTTTTTATGGTTAAGCTGAAGCATGCAGTGGCCGCTTGTTAGCATAGCTTCAAATTGCTTTATTCGGTTATTTATCTTTCCTTTAACTCCACTTGTGGAATATGACAAAAGCTGATTTACTTGTGTTGATCCTCATGTTAGCAAGTTTTTGGACAAAGCATTTACGAAAGTATTTTGTTTTTTTTTTTTTCCCTTTTTCTTTTAGAATATGATTATATCATGTACAAACTACAAACACTGTAAATCCATTATGATGTTGTCGTTGTGTGGAAGTGAATAGTTTGAAATCTTCCTATGCTACACATGCAACCATGTTGCTTCAACCTGATCTATTTGCCAAAGGAACCAATTTCCTCTCCATATGCCTCCTGATGTCTAGTCCATTCTCCTTCTTTTCTCTGTTATTTTCTAGGTTTCCGATACTATTAAGACAACTTTGGATGCTTATGATTGTTTCTTATATCCAATTTTTCATTTTTCCTAACTTGAGATGGATATAATTGTGAACAATTAATCGTGTTTTACCTGATATTGTAACAATTTCTTTTCCTAATTTGTTTTCAATTTTCCAGTGTAGTTGTGGATCCCACCAAGCTCAATGATGGTCTACAGTATTATGAGCTCTTTGGAATAGATTGCAAAGCTCCTTGGCGTGGTCCTCTTTTCAGGGTGCCAATTACTATAACAAAGCCTATGGTTTTAAAACATTCGCCTCCAGTGACTTCATTTTCAGGGATGCAATTTTTTCCAGGTACATTGTGCAACTTTTTTCTTGATGTTGAGTACTGTATTACTTGTTGCAATGTTTATGGTTAGACTAATTTTCTATTATCCATCCAAAAAAATATTGCGAACCATTAGTGTTTAGAATTTTTTTTTAATGTTTTATTTTATTTATTTTTTAATTTTTATGTTTAAAATATTCGTCACTAAAGGAAAGCGTAGAGGTGAGGAGACAAACAATACAACAAACAACTTACAAGGCCCTGCCTTTACAGAGGAAGGGAGACAAGAGCCTGTAAAAGAGAAGGGGGAAGACCCCTATAAACTACAATCAAACTAGATTAGGGAGGCAGCGCATCAGGAGGAGGCCATAGCTAACAATGAGCTAACATCATATTGGAAGAGACCCAAATCTACTGGAAGATGTACACAATGCGGACGATATTGAGAGATAGCGCTCGAACCAGAAATTGAAGATAGCCAATAAATGCAGGCTTGCCCACCATATGACGGCAAATGTCCCTACAAAAGACATGACCACAGATAACCATTCTCTACCAAAGGCCAAAATCCTCCTTCTCCAAGGCAGAAGAAGACAGCGTGCTGGAGCTTGAAATGAGATCGTACTTCAACCTGTTTGGGCAAGGTATAAAGACCTCGGGAGATCCAGATGACCCCCTGATTCATTATGCAGGGACGGATGGAAGCGGCAAGAGCCTCTCAGGGCTAGGCAAGGAAGAGGCCAGGTGGGACAACTTCTTGGGATATGGCTGGGAGCTTATATGACACCGGCTGCTGGATTAACATGGTTCCTTGTTGGGCAATTTATGCCGGTGGATTCCTTGTCTCACCATTTATAAGTTAATAAAGAAGAGGAAAGGTTGGACAACCGTCTTTTCTCTCACTGCCCCCTTGCCACCTCTGTTTGGAGGCATGTTCTCTGATGTTGCTGGCCCTCTAGAAGGCCTGTTCTTCCCCTTATTAGAGAATGGATTTGGGTTGACATGATGTTTGCAGGTAGCTCTATTTGCAACACTGCCGGCAAGCTTGTTTTTTCTGCCTCCGTCAACCACATCTGGATGGAACGTAGTGTAGATAGATGTCCAACTCTAGATCATTTGACATGACTTGGAAATCCATCTTCTTCTTCTTTATTTATTTATTTTTAATGTTAGTTCTAAGCTTACTGCTTTCCCCTCCTGCCCTATATGGGATTCGCTAAGGAACATGCTCATTGTTGTGTCCTGGGGTCTACCCATTTCCGTTTTGACTACCCCCTCCTTTTTGAATGCTGCGGCTGTGTAGCTCTTGCTTTGCTCCTTCTCCCCCCCTCCC
>NC_056562.1:34602428-34602840 GCF_013358625.1 Macadamia integrifolia
TTTTTTTTTTTTTCTTTTCTGTGCCTTCCTGGCTCTTTGATGTAGTTGCTTATTTGGTTTGTTGTTGTTGCTTTTTCTGTTTTTTGTAGCTTCTTGCTTTGTTCCCCTTGGGGCTGTCTTTTCCTTGTTGGCTTAAGCCTGCTCTCCCACCTTTATTCCCCTTGTATTTTCGTTTTCTCCTTGGGTATACATTTATTTATTCATCCAAAAAAAAAAAAGTCAATATTTCTTCTGCTATATTACAGCTCATTACAAGTTTTTTGAAGATAAGACATTTTTCATTTATTATTTATTGGTTATATGTATTATATGTCTTCTAGTTTTGTTTTTCTGTTTTTGACTTCATTTCAGACTTCCTGCCATATGTGCAAGCTTGAATTATCATTTTGGATTCTACATTCAAATCTTCCCC